>NC_057803.1:123413801-123516306 GCF_018294505.1 Triticum aestivum
CTCCTACTCCGCCGCCGCCGACCGCTTCCTGACCTCGCCGGGAGCAGACAACAGGACCCCACCGCCGTGCCTCCCTCTCTCCTTTCTCCTCTTTCCTCTCTCTCTCTCTCTCTCTCTATCTCTCTCTCTCTCTTCTCTGAACTACGTGTCATTCCTCTCTGCAGGTGCCTTCATGGCCGCGTCATGGATCTCGCCGCCGTGGGCTGCTTGCTCCTCCTCCGACGGCCTACCTCGCCCACGTCCAGGTCTAACCCATGGGACGAGGACGATGCCGCCACCATCGCGAATCTCTATGGCAGGCTGTGACCGTGGCCGTGGCGCGAGGAGCGACGAGCTCCGCAAGGGCATGCCCTAGAGTGAGGAGGAGCACAGGTTGTAATCTCTGACGACCTGTTCTCTGATTCTCATGCCCCTCCCGATTTTGACATAAAGATTCCTGCTAGAGTCGTCTGCTTCATAGGATGGTGCTACACTGATCCTCAAGATCACAAATTTATGCAATTTCCTTTTTTCTTTATCATGTGGATGTCAACAAAAAGGGACCCGTGTTATATTGTCAGGTGCCAGATTCAATTGTTTGCATCGAAGTTGTTTGGATTCACCGGGAGGAAGCGGTCAGTCATTTTTCGTCCACACCTAATTGACTACAATTTCAGATTAGTTTTTTGTTTTTGCAGCAATTCGAAAATGCAGAACACATGTTCATCTTCCTCCAACCTACATAGTCAATATTAATAGTTTTTATGATGATACATGAGCTAGTACTATGGCTCATTTTGATCTGCTATTTGGATAAATACACTTTTGTGGAATTGTGCGTACTTCTCTTCATGTTGTTTACAGGCAGCCAAAGTTACACATGCAACCATGACGACTAGATGTAATTGTTTGTACATAAGCCTCAGCTCAAGATAAGGTTGATGGAAGTACTTTCCATATATGTTCTCCCCATTTAAAAAAAATAGGTAAGTTCTATGGGATAGCTGGAGCGATGTCTATTTTATTTATAATGTGTACATCTATGTATCATGACTTGTGGTTACATGCCTATCAAGTATTTGATGCATTCACCTGAGATTAGTAATGATGTTAAGTCCTCCTAAATTAATCTCATATATACATTTGCAGGTTGTGCTTTACGACCCTAATGAGGGATTCCACAAGAAATATTTCCCAATCAGGAGAGGTTTTGTATCAATTATATGAGAAGTGCAATATTTAGTACGTGTTTTTCTTGCTTATGTTTTCTGTATCATCTAGCAACCACTATTCCAAAAACTACCGAACTTTCATTGAAAAAATAACAATTGTACTTGATGGACAACAATGGATGTGGGCTAGCAAAATAGATGTGATCTCTTTTCGCCTTTTTCAAATATCTTCAGAATTGTACACTCACTCACCATATTACTCCTTTGATCTCCATAGAGGATTATGTTTTTGAGCATGTTAATCGCAGTCTTCTATTTATGAAGTAGCCATTCATTGGTCCATGTTTTGCTGGTCCACTCAGACAAAGTATATAGTTTGCTTGAATTTATACCATGATATGAAACCAAGATAAGTTTTAATCAATGGTAATTAAAAGTTTTGTTTGAATTGCTGAAGATCTGAAGAATCCACTCACCGAGATATCTTTTTAGTTGGTACGTATACATGTCTAATTTCTAAAGGTTTGAGCATATTGGACAAGACCTATATAGGCTAACACTGAAGGAAATATGCCCTAAAGGCAATAGTAAAGTTATTATTTATTTCCTTATATCATGATAAATGTTTATTATTCATGCTAGAATTGTATTAACCGGAAACATAATACATGTGTGAATACATAGACAAATAGAGTGTCACAAGTATGCCTCTACTTGACTAACTCATTGATCAAAGATGATTAAGTTTCCTAACCATTGACATGGGTTGTCATTTGATTAACGGGATCACACCATTAGGATAATGATGTGATTGACTTGATCCATTCCGTTAGCTTAGCACCCGATCGTTTAGTATGTTGCTATTGCTTTCTTCATGAATTATACATGTTCCTACGACTATGAGATTATGCAACTCACCTTTACCGGAGGAACACTTTGCGTGCTACCAAACGTCACAACGTAACTGAGTGATTATAAAGGTCCTCTACAGGTGTCTCCAAAGGTACTTGTTGGGTTGGCGTATTTCGAGATTGGGATTTGTCACTCCAATTGTTGGAGAGATATCTCTGGGCCCTCTCGGTAATGCACATCACTTAAGCCTTGCAAGCATTGCAACTAATGAGTTAGTTGCGAGATAATGTATTAGGAACGAGTAAAGAGACTTGCCGGTAACGAGATTGAACTAGGTATTGAGATACTGACGATCGAATCTCGGGCAAGTAACATACCGATGGCAAAGAGAACAACGTATGTTGTTATGAGGTCTGTCCGATAAAGATCTTCGTAGAATATGTGGGAGCCAATATGAACATCCAGGTTCTGCTATTGGTTATTGACCGGAGACGTGTCTTGGTCATGTCTACATAGTTCTCGAACCCGTAGGGTCCGCACGCTTAACGTTTCGATGACAGTTATATTATGAGTTTATATGTTTTGATGTACCGAAGGTTGTTCGGAGTCCCGGATGTGATCACGGACATGACGAGGAGTCTCAAAATGGTCGAGACATGAAGATTGATATATTGGAAGCCTATGTTTAGATACCAAAAGTGTTCCGGGTGAAATCGAGATTTTACTGGAGTACCGGGAGGTTACTGGAACCCCTCGGGGACTTAATGGGCCTTAGTGGGCCTTCATGGAAAGAGAGGAGAGGCGGCCAGGGCATGGGCCGCGCCCCCTCCCCCCTAGTCCGAATAGGACAAGGAGAGGGGGTGGCGCCCCCCTTCCTTCTTCTCCTCCACCTCTTTCCCCTCTCTCCCCTAGTCCAACAAGGAAAAGGGGGGAGTCCTACTCCCGGTAGGAGTAGGACTCCTCCTGGCGCGCCCCTCTCTAGGCCGGCCGCACCCTCCCTTGCTCCTTTATATATGGGGGCAGGGGGCACCCCATAGACACAACAATTGATCGTTTGATCTTTTAGCCGTGTGCGGTGCACCCTTCCACCATAGTCCACCTCGATAATACTGTAGCGGTGCTTAGGCGAAGCCATGCGTCGGTAGACCATCATCATCGTCACCATGCCGTCGTGCTGACGAAACTCTCCCTCAACACTCGGCTAGATGGGAGTTCGAGGGGCCTCATCGAGCTGAACGTGTGCTGAACTCGGAGGTGTCGTGCGTTCGGTACTTGGATCGGTTGGATCGTGAAGACGTACGACTACATCAACGACGTTGTGCTAACGCTTCCGCTTTCGGTCTACGAGAGTACGAGGACAACACTATCCCCTCTATTTGCTATGCATCACCATGATCTTGCGTGTGCATAGGAATTTTTTTGAAATTACTATGTTTCCCAACAAACACTTGGTGTGTGCTTCCTACCGATGCTGACTAGGCAGATCTGATGTTGTTTGCAACTGGTGTCTAAGTTAATATGCAGTCTTTCTAGTGATTTTGGATATGCATAGAGATTGCTTTAGTGAGCATGGACACATCTTTCTTAGTTACGTTCCCGTGCTCGCAAACCTTACCCACCTCATTTCTTAATAGGTTGATGACCATCAAGTTCCCAGCCTGGTCCCTTTCTCTGTTGAATAAATGGAGAACAAAAAACCAAGTTTTTGTCTGCCAAATGGTCATTTGGCTACGCCATTTATTCAGGTTATGATCCTACTAAAATGGATGTTAGCTACTAGTTAGGAAAGAATTAGTTCTTGGTCGTTTTCTGGCCCTGCGTAGTTCAACTGTTTCTGCTGTTCCCTTTTGTTTTTGGGTGTTGGCTAGTCATTTCTTTGTCGTACTTAGGTGCTTTGGCCCTTCTGTTTTTTTATGAAATTTACATGCAGCTCTCCAGTATGGTTTGAAAAAAAGTTTAATCCCATAATTCAAAGGAAAAAAAATAGAATAAGTGTTTGTTAGTATCAAGGCACTATTCAGCGCTTTGATGCTCCGAGACACTAGTTTAGTTCAGTTCATATAAATCATGTTGATACTCAAACATGGTCAGACCATAGGACCGAATGTTGATATTTGTACTCCGGCCATCAATCCAATGACCCAGTTGCTACCAACGGATAGTCAACTCTCTTTGCTATTACACTTTTAACCTTCAAATTTTTAGTGTTGGTTTGACGTTCTATTTAGCTCCTATATGCTACTTTTAATGCCTATAAAGAGATCCCGCAGCAACGCACGGGGTATGTTACATAAGATGTGAATGCGCATGTTACAAAGTTCTTATATTCTATAGCTCTTTCAGATGTGAATGCGCATGTTACATAAGAAATCATTATCTCTGAAGCATACTCACATTGGACCAAGAACTAGGCAAGGTTAGACTTCAGAGAAATGATAACAAGGTTAGTTCCTCGCTCCTCTGTTGGACTTTTCGTTTCAAGTTCACATAACTTTGATGATTTCTTATCAGCTTCACAAGTTTGTATGTTTGTTGGTTCGTACTTGATATGTGATAAACAGAGCCAAAACAAATTTGGTCATGTTATTGAGGGGTTTGTCTGAACTCCATCGCAAGGACTTTCTGGTTAAAAAAAGAACTTTTGGTGTCTTTAATATAAATTGATTGCAACATTGTGTTAGTCATCCATGGTCTCTAAAAGGATTTGCTAAGAACAACAAATAATCAGTACCACCACTAACCCTTTACATGATGCAATGTCAGTATATGTTTCACATCACGTCGCATCCATTCTCTTATTGTAGTCAGAGTGTTCATCATTTTTTGCAATTGTCCTGAAAGATATCGAACCTCTAATATGTAGTTGTAAGATGTGCTTTGGTTAAGCATTCTATTTACCCACCTTCAGGAGAATTGTAAATGGCATTTGGTTATTCATGTATACCACTAGTAGGACTCATGGGATTTATGGATTAGCCCTCATCTGATTCCTTGATGTACTTATATGGCTTTCTTTTCAGTCTCCTTTTCATTCAAGCGGGGCAATGAGGTAAATAACTGATTGTGGTGAAAGTTAGTTTAGTGCATCAAGGATTGGAGGTTCTGAGATTTGTAAGAGGTGATGCAAGATGTTTAGTTACTTTGGCTCATGATATAGTACTGGAAGATGAGTACAACCATAAGCTTACTCAAAATCTGAAGTTCCTGACTGCACGAGACATGTACTCCCTTTGTCGGTGGAAATGACACCTATGGGATCACTGGATCCCTTCAACGGTTGGCGGGCGTGGGGTTGTGCAAAGAGGGGGTCTGGCGGTCAGCACAAGGATCTTTTACCCAGGTTCGGGCCGCGGAGACGCGTAATACTCTAGTCCTGCTTTGATGTATATTTGAGTGTTCTTGAGTTCCTAAACTAGCTACGGTGTGTGTCTAGTTCCAAAAATCTGAATCCCTCTCCAGTACGCCTCGGGCCTCCTTTCATAGCCAAAAGGGGTTGACACAGTGGCACATAGGAGGTGGAAAGGTGTATAGTTGCTGAGTCTATCATCTGGCACCGTCGGACAAACGCATTTAATGCGCTGCCGACGTGCCCCTCTTGCTTTATCAGGGACGACAAGGAAGCTCATCCCAGCTGTCGCCGCCTCTCCTGGCTCCGACGCGCGTCCGTGCTGACGAGGCGTTGTAGCGCCATGTTGGCTGGCTGCTGGGCTGGCATGATGGCGAAGCCTTCACAAAGATCTGCATGCCACCACGCAGGTGCTTGCTGAGTCGGTGTGGAGGCCGCACATTGCCACGTAGATGCCTGCCCAACTAGTTGAGCTAGAAGCTGCATGGGAGCGGCGGTGGAGTCTTGGCAGTTGTGGGCCTGGCTGCGGCCCCGCAGATGTCCTCGGCAAGGGTCTTGCCGGGGCCCGGCAAGGGTCTTGCCGTGGCACTGTGGTCGTCCCCGGCAAGGATCTTGCCGGGGGTCTCGTGGATTTCCTTGGCAAGAATCTTGCCAAGGATCGTCGTCTTCTGGTCCTCATCTAATCTTGTGTATTTATGATCTCCACAAAGATCTGCATGCCACCATGGAGGTGCCTTCCGAGCCTTGGTTCCAATGTAGTTGATGGCGTTGGAACCCCTTGGCTCAAGGGCGGCGCGCTCTACTGGCATTGGGCAAGTTGCCTCGCCAAGGATCTTGCCGAGGTTGCGGAAGCTACCCTAGTGAAAGTGTGTTATATCGACTAGAGGGGGGGTGAATAGGTGATTTTTATGAAATTCTTCACTGAGGAATTTGCCGGTGAGGAAATTCCTTAGCGAAGAACTACTAGCAGCGGAATAAGTACTCAAAGGTAAACATAACAGAATACAAGCATAGTCATCCTGATGAAATGAAGACAGGCACAGAGTACAGGAAGCGTAATCACAGGATAACACAGGATGAAGACAAACAGACTGAAGAAATTGAACTGAGGAGATTGAGAAAGTCTTCAGTCAAAGTCTTCAAACACAGATATGAACAAGCATACAACATAGTTATGAGGAAATGAAAGAGTTGAGGAAATAGAACCAGTAAGCTCGGTAAAGACAATGATTTGGTAGACCAGTTCCAACAGCTGTCTCAGTTGTACGTCTGGTTGGAGCTGCTGAGTATTTAAAATCGAGGACACACAGTCCCGGATACCCAGTCAAGGACACTTAGTCCAAGACACCCAGTCCTCACCGTATTCTTCTTGAACTAAGGTCACACAGACCTTGTCCAATCACTCGTGGTAAGTCTTCAGGCGACTTCCAAACCTTCACAAACTTGGTCACCCGGCGATCCACAATTCCTCTTGGATGCTCTAGACCATGACGCCTAACCGTCTGGAAGAAGCACAGTCTTCAAAGGTAACAAGCGTCGGATCCACTCAGGATCAATCTCTTCAGTGATGCTCAATCACTTGGGGTTTGTAGGTGTTTGGGTTTTGGGTTTTTGGTTTTTCCTCACTTGATGATTTTCGCTCAAAGTCCTCGAAGGATGGGTTGCTCTAAATTGACAAGTGTTGGTTTCTTTCGGAGCAGCCAACCAACTAGTGGTTGTAGGGGCCGGCTATTTATAGCCTAGGGAGCAGACCGACATGATAAGACATAACTTCCCTTCAATGATATGACCGTTAGGTGGATAGATATTTTGGAATAGCTGGCGCATAGCACAGCAACGGTCGGAATTTTGAGTAGCAAAATCCTCAGGGCTATCATGTTCCTCACTGTGTAGGCAATTCACACTGGCGAATTCCTAACTCCTCAGTCAGGACAAATTCCTCAGAGACCAGAAGAACTTCGTCTCTGTCACTGAAGAAATTGACTGAACTGTATGAGATTTCCAATGGCTTCACTCGAAGGGATTGGTAGGTGTAGGATTTTGAGTTGAGCATCACATGAAAATTTTTCCTTAGTATTTCCTCGACCCCCTTTAACAGTACGGTGTTTCCTATGACTCAAGAAAGAGAAAAACAAAACTATGAAAACGAAAGTCTTCAAGCTTCATATTCCTCGCATGAATATCAAGTCTTCACAGACACACCAATTTCTTCACTTTCAAAGTCTTAATGAAAGTCTTCAGAAATACCAAAATCTTCAGTCGAAGATATTCATTTTTAAGGGTCGACTTTTCCTGTAAATATCAAACTCCTCATAGACTTATAGACCTGTGTACACTCACACACGCATTAGTCCCTTAACCTATAAGTCTTCAATACACCAAAATCACTAAGGGGCACTAGATGCACTTACAATCTCCCCCTTTTTGGTGATTGATGATAATATAGGTTAAGTTTTCAACGGGGGTAAACATATGAAGTGTAAATACTGATATTGAGGAATTTGATTACAAGATATAGAAAAACTCCCCCCTGAAGATGTGCATAGTGAGGAATTTTCTTTTGAAGCAATGCACACTTGAAGAGTTGAATCATGGAGATCTCCCCCTATATCTTGTAATTCATACACGTATTTAACATATAATATGGAGAATTTGAAATGCATGATGAAATATGGTGCCTGATGAAATTCAGCATGCATGCAATAATATTAACGAGGAATAAGCATGCAGAAAAGAGTATTAGAGCATAGTGCATCAAAAGTATCAGAGCACCATCGGGTTTAAGATTACAACTCGATCCAATAAAGTTTAAGAAGAACAAGAGTTGTAACTTAGCAAAAAAAAACGTTGTATATGGGCGATAAAATAGACCCGCTTGAAGACTAACTCAGATTCCCCCCCCCCTTTGTCATCAAATGACCAAAAGGATCGAAACTGAGGACTAACGCCCCTGAAGATAATCAAGTTGATGAAGGAGCGCCAGTGTTGTTGGGGTTGTTGGTTGATGTAGGGCTTGCCGCAGTGTCGTCTTCATGTTCATCAGTGTCGCGCGATGAAGAATATGAGCTGGCCACCAGAGAAGGAACCTTGACCTTCTTGAATTTCTTCGGTGAAGGTGCAGACCAGTCAAAATCTTCATTGAGACCCATGTTCTTCAGATCTTCTTCACCATACAGATGTGACAGGATTGCCCAGGTGCGACCGAAGACTTGATGGAGGTAGTAGTGGTTTTTCTTCACTTCATTGTGTGTGGCAGTCATGTTGTGAAGAAGTGAACCAAACTAACGCTTAACCCATTTGTGATTTCGATCCACCTTCTGGTGAAGACTAAGTAGAAGTTCACGGTCTGTCATCACGCGCGGAGCAGTGGCTTCAGGAGTGGACTTGGGAGCATTGGCAGAGTCATGTCTGGCAGAGTCATCATTGGTGGAATAAGATGCAGCTTTGCGAAACTGATCATCCAATGGATGAATGCCTTCATCAATTACAGCTGGTGCCTTGCCCTTTCCATCAACTGAGGAATGTGTCTGCTTGAGGACTTCAATTGGGGGCAAGTAGCTGAGATGATTCTGGAAATCAGCTTTGTAGTTCAGTGAAGACCTTGTCCTGAGGAATCTCATGATCCAAGGTGCATAAGGCTTCAGCTCAAACGGAGACAGTGCAACATTTGCCATAGTCCTCATGAAGAAATCGTGATAGTTGACAGGAATGCCATGAACAATGTTGAATACCAGATTCTTCATGATGCCAACAATTTCCTCATCAGATGAGTCGTGGCCTTTGATAGGACTGATTGTCCTTGTAAGAATACGATCGGCAGTTCTGGGCACGTATAGCAATTCCTTCACGAGGAATTTGGTTCGTGGTGCCTGACCTAGTTTCAAAGGCTTCATCAGCACTTGCATGTAATGATGTGTGAGCTCAGGTTCACTGTAGATGCAGCGAGCTTCTTCAAGGGGAGGACTGAGTGGTAGAGCACGAAGCAATTCAGAGGATGGTGCAGTGTAGTGAGTGTTTTCAGACATCCAGTCCAGCACCCATGAATTTACATCTTCAGCATTTCCAGTGATGTGCAGCATTGCATAGAATTGAAGAAGCAGTTCTTCATTCCAATCGCAGATGTCAGAGCAAAAATTGAGCAGTCCAGCGTCGTGAAGAACACTGAGGACTGGTGCGAAGCACGGCAGAGATTCCATATCCACGTGAGGAATATGCTCATGGTAGAAAATCTTCTCCTTGTTGAACAACACTGACGAATAGAAATTGGCTTGACTAGCAGTCCAGAAACGTCTCTTCCTAATGCGAGCAGAGTCATATGGGTTGTAATCTTCGAAGAATACATGCTCGCCGAAGAAATCATCAGCCTTGAACTTTTGCTTGTGTGAGAATGGATCCTTTGGCTTCGGTAGAGGAGTGTCAGTGAGTTGCATCACGACCTCAGGAATCTCAATCGCAGGTTCTTCAGGCTGAGGAATTTCTGGTTCTTCCTCAGTGGCAGTCTGCATTGTTGGTTGTTCAGCAGCAACAGTTTCTTCAGCGCTAGTGGCTGGAATTTCCTCATGGACAGATGCAGTGGGATGAGTTTCTTCAGAGCCCATGTGAACAGTTTGTGTGGGGGACTGAGGAATTTGCTGTAGAGGGGTGAACATTGGAGAGTTTGGATGCTGACTTTCCCAAAATTCATCACTGATAATGGGTGTGGAGCAGCCAATGTCCACATCTTCATCTTCCATTTCTTCAACGCCAGCCTCTTCAGCTGCGAACTGAGGCATGGGCGAGGAGATGATAGGTGTTGAAGGGATTGCATCCACTTCAATTTCTTCATCCAACGGTTCAGACGAAGCAGTAGAAGGAGTTTCTTCATCAGATCCGCTGGGGATCACGTATTCTTCATCAAAAGGAACAAGGTCCTTTGATGGCCTGGTTGAGATGGGAACAACATCAATCGGATGTGCAAATGAGCTTGTCATTGGCTTCATTTTCTTCGGAGTTGAAGAATCTGAAGCAGCTGATGCTTTCCTTTTTTTCACTGCAGCACGCTCTGCAGCCTTGGTCTTCTTCACATCTGATGCAGATGGAAAGATTGGAGTTGAAGTTGGTGCAGGAGCAGCTGAGGAATCTGGTTGATTTTCTTCAGGCACAACTGATGCAGTTGCCCTGAGTTCTTCAGTTTCTTCAGGCACACCACTAGTGGGTGCCCTGACAAGTTCTTCAGTGGCTGGAATGCAGTCATCAGCCCTGGAACTCATATTTTCTTCATGTAACATCCCAAATTTTCAATTTGGAATGTTATACATTAGGTCATCATGCATATCATATTTTGTTTTGCTTTTGGTTTTGATCCTAGAAAATCCTAAGCAACTCAAGGACCTACAGAGAGAGTTGGGGATTTCGTTATTTACATATTTGAGTTTTATCAAATTATGTAAACAGGATCATTTGATTTTATTTATTTTATCATCAATTATTTCAATTACAAAAATTGAGAGAGGGAATAAAATGACTTTCCCAAAATATAGAAATATTGAGGATTTAATAAAAAAATCAAATAAGATTTATTTTGGAGTTTTTCGGTATTTTTATTTGAATTTAGGAAAAATGCGCGTTTTTCAAAGTTGAAGTTTGGGCCCAGATAAATGTTCACTTTATCGGGCTTGATTTTAGGAACCCGGCAAAAAAAATTTCGTGATTTTTGGAGTCCGTTTAGTATTTCTTTTTATTTTTCTTCCGAGCAGGATTATTTAAAAAAAAGCGTAACCGACTCCGGGCCGTAACCGGCCAGGAAACCGCCGGCCGGGCCTTTATAAGGCGCGCCCCGGGCGAGAGAGAGAGCCAGCCGCCACCGCGCCCTAACCCTAACCCTAATCCGCCGCCCGCCGCCGCCGCCGCCGGAGCCGCGCGCCTTTCGAGGTTCGCCGCCACCTCGTTTTCCGTGCTGTTTTTTAAAAAAAAAGAAAATTCTGTTCATCGTTTTTCTTTTTCGTCGGATTTTCCGCGGTTATTTTCTGATCGCGATTTGTGATCCGATTTTCGTTTTAGTTTAACTTTTCGCTCGTTTATCGGAATCAGGCGATTCAAGCGCCTGGAGTTTCATCTCGAAACCCTCTTTCCGAATAATCAACTTAAACAAGTTTTTGCTACTATAAAATTTGCCCTAGATCCATATTACTAGAACGAAGTTGTTTTCTTTCGCCGTTTGATTTCTTTTGCTTCGTTCGATTTGATTCTTTCGCAAACCAGGGTTCTTAAGTTGAACTTTCTAGTTAGATCTTCTGTTTGAGTTTTACCTGTGCATTAGATGAGTACTTATTGTTTGCTTGTTTGTTTGTCTATGATAGAATAACCGGAGTGCGCCGCCTGTTACTTCAAGTCTCTAGGTTTCACGGATCATCAGCAAGGCAAGTAACACTTTGATCATACCTTTTCTGCAACCTAGTTTTATTGCATTAGATCAATCCTCACACATTGCATGATTAGGATCTAATTAAATTGTGGGATGGGAAGTAGATGAGGTAGTACCTATTACCTGTTTATTATCAAACCTTTGGGAGTTACTTCTACGTTTGCTTATTATGCCATGCTATGCCAGTAGACGTGGATTGGGTGAGTGATATCCATGACAGATGTGAGATTTATAATTAAGGGTTTATCTAAGGTGGCAACCTAACACACATATGGGTGGATTGAGGCACCTGGGGTTTCCAGGACTTGCCTGTTTTCTTTTGGACCGCCACCCAGGCTCAAAGGGATCATGAGATTATTCATACTAGAAACTTCCGTGTGCAGCCACAAGCCATTATGGGCTCTGGCATAGTTGACTAAGTTGTGCGAACTCTTACAGGGTAGACTAGCAGATGCAGGGGAAAGTAGGTGTACCGGTCTATCCATCGTAAGGTGCTAGCACTTCTGAAAGACTGTCTCTCGGTCATCCGTTTCTCAAACACCTTGTAGTGCGAGAAACCAAACGGAGGCGATCAAGTCTTGTGGGGAAAAGTGCGCAAACCTCTGCAGAGTGTAACAAACTAATCATGGTTAGCCGTGTCCCCGGTTATGGACATCTTGAGTATCTAGTACCTGGATTATCATGTGAATCTCAACATGTTACTCTAAATTAATTTTGTGGGACTTTAATGATGTTACTTAATTGGGATTGAGGATGCTGTCAACCATTCTCAATGTTTAACAACCACCATGATAGTAATTAATTTTATTCCTTTGAAGTAGGGAAAAATTGGCTTTACGCAAAAACTGTAACCATAGAGCTTTCCACCAGCCAAATATGCATATAGTATAGTTGTTGCATTCCATTACTCTCTATGTGTTACCTTGCCAGCATATTCCATGTGCTGACCCGTTTCGGGCTGCAACGTTAATGTTGCAGACTTTTCAGACGACGACTGAGGAGTTTTAGGTCGTGGTTCTATACTCAGTGATACCGTTGGAGTTGATGGACTCACTTATCTTCCAAGCCTTCCGCTGTTATCGTTATTAGATGGCCTTAAGCCATATTTATTGTAATAAGTTCTCTTTTGAGACACTCGATGTAATAAGTGTGTGATTGCTACTATGCTATAAATCCTCCGAGTACTGTGTGGTGTCAGCATTACTGATCCAGGGATGACACCGGAGCACAGAGATCAGACTGTTTGAGGTCT
Source organism: Triticum aestivum (assembly GCF_018294505.1). NCBI lineage: Eukaryota > Viridiplantae > Streptophyta > Magnoliopsida > Poales > Poaceae > Triticum > Triticum aestivum. The sequence continues at coordinate 123,426,806 of NC_057803.1, forward strand.
GGTCGCTACAGAGATGGTATCAGAGCACACGCTGACTGTAGGACACGACCACTAAGCTAAAGACCTAGATCACTGCTCACTCTCTCCTCTTCTGACTTCTCAACTTTTCTACTCTTTAGGATGGCGGATGCAAGGAACAAGTTCACACAACCAGATGAAGATACACCCTTTGGACGCCACTTGAAGGAAGTCACTAGATACCTGAACATAGGAATACCAAGCTTCACGGGAACCTACAACGCCACTTTACCTGAAGAAGAGCACTGGATGATTCAAGTTCAAGTTCCAGGAAGGACGTTCATGCCAATCACTGAGCCCATAGAGTTTTCTTTTGATGCCCCAACTTGGAGTCTAGGAAAGAGCAGGGCAGCTCACATCGCCATGGGACGCATTGGAGAAGTCTACCGCGAGGATATCAAAGATACTATCTACCAGATTTGTGGGCACCGAGATGAACACTGGGAGATGATCAGCACCAGGAAAGATAGATCAATTGCAGCTTTTATTCAAGAGTTAAATCAGCACATTCGACGCCAGGAGAATCAGATGTGCACCGACATGATAGATCTGAAGAAGGCTAAGACTAGAATCAAGGAACTGGAGGAAGAACTCAAGGCTACACGCGAAGATTATGAAGAAGAAATTGAAGTACCGGTGGAGAAGAATTACGATCTGATCAAGAAGATTGGAATATTTATGGGAGGCCCGACACCAGTAGATGAAGACGAGGAACCCAAGGAGATTAGCCCAGAGGACTACATCATCATTGACGCCACCGACTCGGAACAAGATAGTAGCGATGATGACTATGTGGATGAAGCAGGAGCAGATATCATGGAGTCTACAACCGTAGAATATTTCTAGAAGACCACCTCACAAGTAGTAGTAGTCCACCATGTAAATATAGTAGTCCGAGCACTTTTGCGATAGCTAGACCGATTGTATGCCTTTGTTTGATTGATTGAAGTGAATTGTGTGCTTTTGCCTCATGTGCATATGGGTAGTGTTTTCCCTTTAGACCCCCTCTATTCTTATATCTCATCTTTTCTAAACCCTCAGATGCCTCCGAGACGTGACCCCGGATTTGCCTTTCCGCCGGAGCTCATCCAGTTGATCCAGCAGCAGAACACCTTGATGCAGTTGCTAGTTCAGAATCAGAATCAGGGGAACAACAACAACAATCCACCACCACCACCACCAGTTGACCACTTAGCCCGTTTTCTTAGGCTGAATCCGCCGGTGTTTTCTAGTAGCACCGAGCCGATAGTAGCAGATGATTGGCTCCGCAAGATAGCTAGGGAGTTGACCACAGCAGGATGCACTGATGTGGAGAAGGTTAAGTTTGCCGCACATCAGTTAGAAGGACCCGCAGCATCTTGGTGGGAGAATTTCACAACCACCTTCCCAGTCGACACTATCACATGGGGCCAGTTTCAGCAGGCTTTCCGTACTGCCCATGTTTCAGCAGGAGCAATGGCCATGAAGAATTGTGAGTTTCGTAACTTGCGCCAAGGAGGACGGACAGTTGGCCAGTATGTGGAGGAGTTTAGTAAGCTAGCATGTTATGCCCCAGATGACGTTGCTACGGATGCAGCTAAGCAGGAGAAATTCCTGGAAGGATTGAATGATGAGTTGAGTATGCAGTTGATGGTAGCCACCTTCAACAACTACCAGGAGTTGGTAGACTGTGCTCTTATGATTGAAGGGAAGCAGCAGCAAATTGAGAACCGCAAGAGGAAGTATGGACAAGGGAAGTATAATTCAGGAGCTCAGCAGAAGCCTCGTTTTACCCCTAGGCCAGGAGGACATTTTCAGCATACCCATGGAGTAGGTAGCTCGCACAATCACAATAGCACCAAAAATGGTAATGGGAATGGAGGAAGCAATGGACAGAACCGCAGCACCCCATCAACCCCAGCCAAGAAGGACTTGAGCCACGTCACTTGCTATAAGTGTTCGAAGCCAGGACATTATGCAAATGACTGTCCTGAAGGACAAAATGGCAATGGAAGCTCTGGGAAAGAAGCCAAACCCTTTCAATAGGGGACAGGTGAACCATGTTAACATGGAAGAGGTTGAAGCTCAGCCCGATGTAGTAATAGGTAAGTTTTTGGTTAAGTCATTTACTGCACTCGTTCTTTTTGATACTGGTGCATCGCATTCATACATATCAAGGGGATTTGTGGAAAAGTATAGCCTGCCCACTAGGATTCTTAAAACACCTATGCTAGTAAGCTCACCAGGAGCGGAGCACATGGCCAGTCAAGGATGTTTTCAAGTGCCATTAAGTATAGGAAGGCATGTTTTCCCAACGGATTTAATTATTTTGGAATCCCAAGGTCTGGATGTGATTCTTGGTATGGATTGGCTGTCGGTGTATGGGGGAAACATCGATTGCGCCAGTAAGACAATTTTTCTCACAACGCCAGAAGGGAGAAGGATCAAGTATGTATCTCGACATGCGCCAAATAGGACACAAGTAAATTCCTTATCAGGTGTTGTGCAGGAGGAAGTACCAGTGGTAAAGGATTTTCCTGATGTATTTCCCGAAGAGTTGCCAGGCATGCCACCGGATAGAGACATTGAGTTTTTGATTGAGCTTTTACCAGGCACTGGGCCAATATCAAAGAGACCATACAGGATGCCAGCAAAAGATTTGGTGGAAATTAAGAAGCAGATTAAGGAGTTACTGGATAAGGGATATATTCGCCCAAGTTCTTCGCCTTGGGGATTGCCAGTACTTTTAGTGGAGAAGAAGGATGGATCGTTAAGGATGGTTGTTGATTATCGAGGATTGAATGAAGTAACGATCAAGAACAAGTACCCACTACCAATGATCAACGATCTGTTCGATCGGTTGCAAGGAGCTAAAGTGTTTTCCAAGATCGACTTGCAATCAGGATACCACCAGTTGAAGATTCGAGAACAGGATATTCCTAAGACAGCTTTTACCACAAGATATGGACCGTATGAGTATACCGTTATGTCATTTGGACTGACTAACGCGCCTGCCTATTTTATGAACATGATGAACAAAGTGTTTATGGAGTTTTTGGATAAGTTCGTCGTAGTGTTCATTGATGATATCCTGGTATATTCGAAGAATGAAGAGGAACATAAGGAGCATTTGCGTTTGGTACATGGAAAGCTCAGAGAACACCAATTATATGCCAAGTTCAGTAAATGTGAATTTTGGTTGAAGGAAGTAGGATTCCTCGGACACGTTATATCTGGAGAAGGTATAGCTGTTGATCCCGCTAAAGTTGAAACCATGACCAAGTGGGAAGCACCAACAACACTTGGAGAGATCCGGAGTTTTCTTGGACTCGCAGGATACTACCGGGGATTTATTGAGAATTTCTCAAAGATTGCAAAACCTATGACAGAGTTGTTGAAGAAGGATACTAAGTTCAAATGGACTGAGGAGTGTGAGGCAAGTTTCCAGGAGTTGAAGAACCGTTTGGTTACCTCACCGGTGTTGATTTTTCCAGATCAAACCAAGGATTTTGAGGTGTATTGCGACGCTTCACGTCGAGGACTTGGAGCAGTGCTTATGCAGGAAGGAAGAGTTGTTTCGTATGCTTCACGACAACTGAAGCCCCACGAATTGAATTATGCCACGCATGATTTGGAGTTAGCAGCCGTAGTGCATGCATTGAAGACATGGAGACATTTCCTCATTGGAAACCATTGTGAGGTGTACACGGATCATAAGAGTTTGAAGTACATTTTCACACAGAAGGAGTTGAATCTCAGACAAAGGAGATGGTTGGAGCTCATCAAGGATTATGATATGAAATTGCATTATCATCCCAGAAAAGCTAATGTAGTAGCTGATGCATTAAGCCGCAAGAGCCATGTCAATATGTTAATGACAGGAGAAATACCCCAGGAGTTAGCAGAAAATTTTCATGAGCTATGTTTGGAAATAGTTCCAAGAGGCTATGTAGCAGCATTGGAGATTCAATCAACACTGATGGATAGAATCAGAGAAGCTCAGAAAACTGACAAAGAGATTGCCACTATAAAGGAGAAACTGAGCAAAGGAAAAGCTAAAGGATTTTGTGAGGATGAGCACGACACCCTATGTTTTGAAGACCGTGTTTACGTGCCCAACAACCCGGAGGTCAGGAAGTTGATTTTGCAATAGGCCCATGATTCACCGTATTCGATTCACCCAGGAAATACCAAGATGTATTTGGATTTGAAGGATATTTTCTGGTGGACCGGAATGAAGAAGGATATTGCGGAGTATGTAGCAGTTTGTGATGTATGTCAGAGAGTAAAGGCAGAGCATCAGAAGCCAGCAGGATTGTTGCAACCATTGCCGATACCCGAATGGAAGTGGGATAAGCTAGGCATGGATTTTATCACGGGATTACCAAGGACTCGTTCAGGCTATGACTCGATTTGGGTTGTAGTTGATCGATTGACGAAGGTAGCTCATTTCATCCCAGTAAAGACCACTTACACAAGTGCTAAGTTGGCAAATATATACATGACCAGGATCGTATGTTTGCATGGAGTTCCGAGGAGCATCGTATCAGATAGAGGAACCCAGTTTACCTCAAAGTTCTGGAAGCAGTTGCATGAGACTTTGGGTACCAGGTTAGAATTTAGTACAACTTTTCATCCACAGACAGATGGACAGACCGAGAGAGTCAATCAGATTTTGGAGGATATGCTGAGAGCTTGTGCGCTAGATTATGGATCTATTTGGGACGATAATTTGCCATATGCAGAGTTTTCCTACAATAATAGCTATCAGACCAGTTTGAAGATGGCACCTTTCGAAGCTTTGTACGGAAGGAGGTGCAGGACACCGTTGTCATGGGACGAAGTTGGAGACCGCCAGTTGTTTGGACCAGATCTGATTAAGGAGTCTGAACAGAAGGTGAAGTTGATTCGCGATAGGCTCAAGGTAGCCCAGTCCAGGCAGAAGAGCTACGCAGATTCTAAACGCAAGGAGACAGTTTACGAAGTCGGAGATAGAGCTTATCTTCGAGTATCCCCACTCCAAGGGATTAAGCGTTTTGGAGTTAAGGGGAAGTTAGCGCCACGATTTGTAGGACCATATCGAGTTTTGGAGCGTATGGGAGAAGTGGCCAACAAGTTGGAATTGCCAGAAGGATTGGCCGGAGTGCATGATGTGTTTCACGTTTCTCAGTTGAAGAAGTGTCACGCGGAGATGACTGACATACCTTTGAGAGACACAGTGCCATTAAAAGCAATTCAGTTGGATAACAATTTGACCTATGAGGAGAAACCAGTCAAGATCCTCGAGTTTGCCAGCCGAGTTACTCGCAGCAAGGTTATCAGGTTTTGCAAAGTTGAGTGGAGGCACCACACAGAGGATGAAGCCACTTGGGAGCGAGAGGAAGATTTGCTCAAAGACCACCCTCACCTATTTTCTAGCCAACCCGAATCTCGAGGGCGAGATTCATCTTAAGGGGGTAGGTTTGTAACATCCCAAATTTTCAATTTGGAATGTTATACATTAGGTCATCATGCATATCATATTTTATTTTGCTTTTGGTTTTGATCCTAGAAAATCCTAAGCAACTCAAGGACCTACGGAGAGAGTTGGGGATTTCGTTATTTACATATTTGAGTTTTCTCAAATTATGTAAACAGGATCATTTGATTTTATTTATTTTATCATCAATTATTTCTATTACAAAAATATGAGAGAGGGAATAAAATGACTTTCCCAAAATATAGAAATATTGAGGATTTAATAAAAAAATCAAATAAGATTTATTTCAGAGTTTTTCGGTATTTTTATTTGAATTTAGGAAAAATGCGCGTTTTTCAAAGTTGTAGTTTGGGCCCAGATAAATGTTCACTTTATCGGGCTTGATTTTAGGAACTCGGCAAAAAACATTTCGTGATTTTTGGAGTCCGTTTAGTATTTCTTTTTATTTTTTTTCCGAGCAGAATTATTTAAAAAAAACGCGTAACCGACTCCGGGCCGTAACCGGCCAGGAAACCGTCGGCCGGGCCTTTATAAGGCGCACCCCGGGCGAGAGAGAGAGCCATCCGCCACCGCACCCTAACCCTAACCCTAATCTGCCGCCGCCGCCGCCGCCGGAGCCGCGCGCCTTTCGTGGTTCGCCGCCGGCTCGTTTTCCGTGCTGTTTTTTTTTAAAAAATTATGTTCGTCGGTTTTCTTTTTCGTCGGATTTTCCGCGGTTATTTTCTGATCGCGATTTCTGATCCGATTTTCGTATTAGTTTAACTTTTCGCTCGTTTATCAGAATCAGGCGATTCAAGCGCCTGGAGTTTCGTCTCGAAACCCTCTTTCCGAATAATCAACTTAAACAAGTTTTTGCTACTGTAAAATTTGCCCTAGATCCAGATTACTAGAACGAAGTTGTTTTCTTTCGCCGTTTGATTTCTTTTGCTTCGTTCGATTTGATTCTTTCGCAAACCAGGGTTCTTAAGTTGAACTTTCTGGTTAGATCTTCTGTTTGAGTTTTACCTGTGCATTAGATGAGTACTTATTGTATGCTTGTTTGTTTGTCTGCGATAGAATACCCGGAGTGCGCCGCCTGTTACTTCGAGTCTCTAGGTTTCGCGGATCATCAGCAAGGCAAGTAACACTTTGATCATACCTTTTCTACAACCCAATTTTATTGCATTAGATCAATCCTCATACATTGCATGATTAGGATCTAATTAAATTGTGGGATGGGAAGTAGATGAGGTAGTACCTATTACCTGTTTATTATCAAACCTTTGGGAGTTACTTCTATGTTTGCTTATTATGCCATGCTATGCCAGTAGACGTGGATTGGGTGAGTGATATCCATGACAGATGTGAGATTTATAATTAAGGGTTTATCTAAGGTGGCAACCTAACACACATCTGGGTGGATTGAGGCACCTGGGGTTTCCAGGACTTGCCTGTTTTCTTTTGGACCGCCACCCAGGCTCAAAGGGATCATGAGATTATTCATACTAGAAACTTCCGTGTGCAGCCACAAGCCATTATGGGCTCTGGCATAGTTGACTAAGTTGTGCGAACTCTTACAGGGTAGACTAGCAGATGCAGGGGAAAGTAGGTGTACCGGTCTATCCGTCGTAAGGTGCTAGCACTTCTGAAAGACTGTCTCTCGGTCATCCGTTTCTCAAACACCTTGTAGTGCGAGAAACCAAACGGAGGCGATCGAGTCTTGTGGGGAAAAGTGCGCAAACCTCTGCAGAGTGTAACAAACTAATCATGGTTAGCCGTGTCCCCGGTTATGGACATCTTGAGTATCTAGTACCTGGATTATCATGTGAATCTCAACATGTTACTCTAAATTAATTTTGTGGGACTTTAATGATGTTACTTAATTGGGATTGAGGATGCTGTCAACCATTCTCAATGTTTAACAACCACCATGATAGTAATTAATTTTATTCCTTTGAAGTAGGGAAAAATTGGCTTTACACAAAAACTGTAACCATAGAGCTTTCCACCAGCCAAATATGCATATAGTATAGTTGTTGCATTCCATTACTCTCTATGTGTAACCTTGCCAGCATATTCCATGTGCTGACCCGTTTCGGGCTGCAACGTTAATGTTGCAGACTTTTCAGATGATGATTGAGGAGTTTTAGGTCGTGGTTCTATACTCAGTGATGCCCTTGGAGTTGATGGACTCACTTATCTTCCAAGCCTTCCGCTGTTATCGTTATTAGATGGCCTTAAGCCATATTTATTGTAATAAGTTCTCTTTTGAGACACTCGATGTAATAAGTGTGTGATTGCTACTCTGCTATAAATCCTTCGAGTACTGTGTGGTGTCAGCATTACTGATCTAGGGATGACACCGGAGCACAGAGATCAGACTGTTTGAGGTCTGGTTGCTACACTTCAGCAGCCTGATTGTCATCAGCGGTGCTGGCATGTTCTTCAGTCGGCTGAGCAGATGCTTCAGCCTGAGGAATTTCCTGTTGCGTTGGGGCACCAACATTTGAAGTGAACTGTTCAGTTATCTTTACAAATCTAACTTTGGCTCCTTGCCAATCAGCATAGTAGGCTTGGAAGTCATCGCTTAGGGTTTTGATTTCAGATTGGATTTTTACAAGTTCATTAGTGGTCATAGTGACAATGTTGTTCTTCAGGTATTTCTCCTTTCTGTATTGGGCCTTCTTGATCTTCCTGGCCTGATCATATTTCCATTTCTCCTCTTGGATGAAATGAGTCAGCATGTGATTTTGACCAGGTGTCAGCTTGAAGTCAGGCATAGGAGTATTTGGGTCCTTGTGCCAGAGATCAATGTAGTCGAGGATCATCTTGGGATCCAAAAGCAGTGGCACAGGTGTGCCTTTGGATCTAGCGGCCCTAACTTGTCTGTCTCTGATGATTTCTGTAAGTTCATCATCATCAGCTTCATCTTCTTCAGGTGGCACTTGGAAAGCGACTTGCTTCTTTTGAAGACTTGGCCGAGGACCTCGTCCTGCAGTTGCCTTGGTCTTCATCAGAGTGAGGCCAGATGAAGAATTTGGTGCACCTGAGGAGCTTGCTGAGACACTAGAGGCCATGGAGATGCCTGTAGTCCTTTGGCACGAGGCCAGATGCGCAGGTGCTAAGAACTTTGTCGGAACAGATGAGGACTTTGGAGAGGTGCTGAGGATTTTGAAGGATCAGCTTGAGGGATTGGTCGTGAGGACCTTGAAGAGTCTGGTCGTGAGGGCGCAACTGAGGAACTTGGCCGTGAGGGCACTGTTGGTGAAGCACTTGTCTTACAAGCAGGCTTCTTAGGCATGGATTTCCTCGGCTTGACAGAGGCCTCAGCAGAGGCAGCAGCAGCCACAGCAGAGCCTTCATTGAATTTCCTCACTGCTTCTCTAGCTTGCTTGGCCAACTTGCCTTGGCGCTTGGCCCATTCATCAGGATAGTCCTCACCGCGCTTGAGGCTGGTGGGATCTGCTACTTGGCCAGGTGCCAATGGAGCTCTTGGGCATGGAGGGGAAGGGTCCGATCACATTCACTTAGCAGAAAACCAACTTGAAGAAATAGCAATAAGTGAATGTTGTAGAGGACATAAACTCATATATATATATATATATATATATATATATATATATATATATATATATAGCCAATGAAGAAAAACAACGGAACCAGTGAAGACTATGCAAAGTTGAAGAATATGGATAATTTGAGGAATTTCAACTTTTGGTGGTGGCGTGACCCACCGTATAAGAATGATGATTTCAGACACCGCGTACAATTATCGTAGGGTTCTGAGAATCAAATTCTTCATTAATTTATTCACACTAAGAGTGTTATTCTTCATTGATTGAAGTAAAAACGTTTCTTCATGTGTTGCACATCTAAGTCATCAATTTTGCATAAGTGTTAGGATGAGTGTCCTTTTCAAAGAACATTCGAAGATTCTAGGATATTTAGCCCACACCGCAACTTGCTAAATCTCTTCTCATCCAAGGGCTTTGTGAAGATATCGGCTAGCTGTTCTTCAGTCTTCACATACTCAATAGAAATGTCGCCCTTCAACACATGATCACGAAGAAAATGATGACGAATCTGAATGTGCTTTGTCTTCGAGTGCTGAACTGGGTTGTGAGCAATCTTGATGGCACTCTCATTGTCACATAAGAGAGGCACATTCTTCATGTTGACGTCGTAGTCCTTGAGAGTTTGCTTCATCCATAGCAATTGGGCACAGCAAGAACCAGCGGCAATGTACTTAGCTTCAGCAGTAGATAGTGATATGCAGTTATGTTTCTTCGAGGACCAACAGACCAAATATCGTCCGAGGAAATGACATGTACCAGATGTTGACTTGCGATCCACACGATCACCAGCATAGTCAGAGTCAGAATATCCAACAAGATCAAAAGCCGAGCCCTTGGGGTACCATAATCCAAGTGTTGGTGTGTGAGCTAGATATCGAAGAATATGCTTCACAGCCTTATGGTGTGATTCCTTCGGTGCAGCTTGAAATCGGGCACACATGCAAACACTAAGCATTATATCTGTCCTAGATGCACATAAGTATAATAAGGAACCTATCATGGAGAGGTATACCTTATGATCGAAGTCAATACCATTTTCATCAGTGCACAGATGGCCATTTGTGGGCATAGGAATTTTGACGCCTTTGCAGTCTTGCATGCCGAATTTCCTCATACATCCTTGAGGTATTTCTCCTGAGATATGAATATGCCATTGTGTTGTTGACGAATTTGTAGACCTAAGAAGAATTTCAACTCTCCCATACTAGACATTTGATATTCTTCACTCATCATATAGGCAAATTCATCACTATAACGTTGGTCAGTACAGCCAAAGATAATATCATCAACATATACTTGGCACACAAATAATTCACCATCATAAAATTTAGTGAAAAGAGTAGGGTCGAGTGAACCGGGTTTGAAGCCTTTCTTCATGAAGAGTTCCTTCAAAGTATCATACCAAGCCCATGGGGCCTGCTTGAGGCCATAGAGGGCCTTGTTGAGTCTGAAGACTTTGTCAGGATTCTTTGGATCTTCAAAACCTGGGGGTTGAGCAATATATACTTCTTCCTCAAGCTTACCATTGAGGAATGCACTTTTCACATCCATTTGATATAGAGTGATATCATGATGGTTAGCATAAGCAAGTAATATGCGAATAGCCTCAAGTCTAGCAACAGGTGCAAAAGTTTCATCGAAATCAATTCCTTCAACCTGTGTTTTGCCTTGAGCTACAAGCCGTGCCTTATTCCTCACAACAAGGCCATTTTCATCTTGCTTGTTGCGGTAGATCCACTTTGTGCCGATGATATTGTGCTTGCGAGGATCTGGGCGTTTGACCAATTCCCAGACATTGTTGAGCTCGAACTGATGTAACTCTTCTTGCATGGCTTGAATCCACTTAGGCTCCAGAAATGCTTCATCTACCTTAGTGGGCTCTATAATAGAGACAAAAGCATACTACCCACAAAAGTTAGACAAATGTGAAGTTTTTGAGCGTGTGAGAGGACCTGGCGCTTTGATGTCATTGATGATCTTTTCAACTTGCACTTTTTTTGCAATGCGAGGATGAGCTGGTTGTCGTTGAAGAGTTTGATCAGCGTTTTCTTCAGCATCATTTTCTTCAGGTGCATTAGCTCGATGTTCTTCATGTTCTGGAATGAATTCTTCAGCAGATTCTTTAGTAGGAATGCCATCCTCAGTAGCCTTGAACTTGATAGTTTCCTCAGGTGCTGGTTCATCTATCATAGTAGGTAGGTGCTCTCTTTGTGAGCCATTAGTTTCATCGAACCGCACATCTACAGTTTCAACAACTTTGTGAAGAACGTTGTTGAAGACTCTGTAGGTGTGCGAGTCCTTTCCGTAACCAAGCATAAACCCTTCATGTGCTTTCGGTGAAAATTTTGAGTTGTGATGAGGATCTCTAATCCAACATTTAGCACCGAAGACTTTGAAATAACTTACATTGGGTTTCTTATCAGTGAGGAGTTCATAGGCAGTTTTTTGAAGAATTTGTGAAGATATACTCTGTTGATGATGTGGCACGCAGTATTAATTGCCTCAGTCCAGAAATGACGAGGCGTTTTGTATTCATCAAGCATAGTGCGAGCCATCTCAGCAAGAGTCCTGTTCTTGCGCTCCACGACGCCGTTCTGCTGAGGAGTGTAAGGAGAAGATAACTCATGAGTAATACCAAGTTCATCAAGATAATCATCGAGACCAGAATTCTTGAACTCAGTGCCATTGTCACATCTGATGTGCTTGATCTTCACACCAAAGTTGGTTGAAGCCCTCGAGGAAAATCGTTTGAAGACTTCCTGCCTTCATGTTTGTAAGTAACAAGGTGTACCCATGTGCAACGAGAATAATCATCAACAATAACAAAGCCATATTGAGATGCTGCATTTGAGATAGCAGAATAATGATTAGGACCAAAGAGATCCATGTGAAGCAATTCAAATGGGCGAGTGGTGGTCATGATAGTCTTTGCTGGATGCTTGGCCTTGGTCATCTTCCCAGCTTCACAAGCTCCACATAGGTGATCCTTGAGGAATTTGACATTCTCGATGCCAATGACATGCTTCTTCTTCGCAAGCGTGTGCAAATTCCTCATGCCTGCATGACCAAGTCGTCGATGCCAGAGCCAGCCTTCTGAAGCTTTTGCAAGTAAGCACACGGCTGATTGTGGTCCTGTAGAGAAATCAACAATATACAGGTCTCCTCTCCTAAAGCCTTCGAAGACTTTGGAATTGTCAGCTTCCATAACCACAACACAATGGTACTTGCCGAAGACAACAACCATATCAAGATCACAAAGCATTGAGACAGACATAAGGTTGTATCCTAAGGACTCAACAAGCATGACTTTGTCCATGTGTCGATCCTTTGTAATCACAACCTTACCTAGACCCAATACCTGACTTTTGCCTTTGTCAGCAAAGATGATATGCTTCAGATGCGACGGAGATAATGGAGCATCCATCAATAGATTCTTGTCACCATTCATGTGGTTTGTACATCCACTATCGAGGACCCACTCAGTGGCTTTGGGTTGATCATCCTACAGATGAATTAGTGCAGCTTACAAACTCATATATTTCATCAGTGAAGAATATGACATCAATTCATCGGATCAATTTCATCAAGTAAAAGAACTGATAAAGCAATATGAGGACATGAGAAATGAAAGTTCATTTCTTCATGATTAGCCTGCGTCCTTTCAGGCATGCTCAGGTCTCTAGCAAATTCTTCAGACGATTATGTGCGTCTGGAGACCTGACCCTGCAGAGGAGATTAGTTCTTTTTCTTCACCACCAACATCTGAAGGGGTGGCAAAGAGTTCATCATTCTGCGAGCTCCATACGAGAAGGATGGCATAGAAGCCATTCCATTTTGTTTCACATAAGAGGGGTTAGAGTAAGCATAAGAGTAAGCAAAGAAATTCTTTGAGGACTTATGGACATAATGATTTGAGGAATAATGCACATATCCATAATCCTTAGATCTTCTCTGCGAAACAGACGTGCTAGCACGATGATGTTCATATGAGGACTTTGATCCATATGAAGAATTTGGTCCATATGAAGAATTTGATCTGGGGTTCCTATTCTTCACAGGTGGCGTCATGATGACATTCACTTGAAGATTTTCAAGGCATCTTTTGGGAACCCAGATTTTCTTCACAGGGGAGCCGTTCCTGCAGTTAGTCCCAACATATCTAGCAAATACTTCACCATTCTGATTTTTGAATAGCTTATAGTTGGAGTCAATTGACTCATCATCAGAATGAGGGGATTCACATGCAAATCCAGATAAGTTAGATGGATCAACTGGAGGTCCCTTTGCAGCAACCCATGTAGTTTTGGGGTACTGCTCAGGCTTCCAATATGTACCATCAACATTGAGTTTCCTCTCAAAGGCGATACCCTCTTTCCTAGGGTTCCTGTTGAGGATTTGCTTTTTAAGCACATCACAAAGAGCCTGATGCCCTTTGAGGCTTTTGTACATGCCTATCATGTACAATTCCTTCAGCCCTGCATCGTCTATGATACTAGCAATGTCCTCAGATGAGGAATTAGTGATAGCAGAGGCATGTGAAGAATTTGAAACATTAGCAGCAATTGAACATTCAGGTGAAGAATTAGCAGATTCACGTTCAATGCACTTTAAGCATGGAGGAACAAATTCTTCCTGAGATGCGCTGATTTGTTGAGCAAGTAATGAATCACGCTCCTTCTGAAGATCTTCATAACTCACTCTTAGCTTCTCAAGGTCTTGCTTTCTTTGAAGAAATTCATAAGAAAGCTTCTCATGATCCGATAAGAGAGTGTTATGATGACTTTGAAGTTTGTCAAGCTTGGACTGAAGTCTCTGAAGATTTTCAGTCAAAGTTTCAATGCGATCCATTTCTTCACCCAACATATCATCACTTTTATTTATCGTGTTTTGAACCTTTTCTAAAGCCCTTTGTTGTTTTATAGCAATCTTAGCAATTTTAGAATAGCTGGGCTTAAGGTTTTCATCAGATTCATTCTCACTTGATTCAGAGGAGGTATATTTGAGTACCATGGCACCCTTTGCCATGAAGCAATAGGTGGGAGCGTAGTCATCATCCCCTTCATCAGCCTTGTTGGTGAGGTCATTTTCCTCAATGTTTAAGATAGACTTGATGACGAATGCAGTAGCGAGAGCAAGGCTCGCCACTCCGGATTCGGACTCCTTAGATGACTCATCTTCCTCATTTTCTTCAGATTCAGCCTCAAAGTCCATTTCCTTGCCAATGAATGCCCTGGCCTTCTTGGAGCTGCTCTTCTTGTGATATGAAGGCTTTGAGGATTTTGATGATGAGGATTTTGTGGATTTCTTCTTTTACTTTACATCATCAGAACTGTAATCCTTGTATTTCTTCTTCTTTGATTCCTTTTCCCACTGAGGACAATCTTGAATTAAATGTCCAGGTTTCTTGCACTTGTGACAGAGCTTCTTCTTGTAGTCACTGGATGAGGAATCATTGCTCCTTGAGGATCTTTCAAGGCGACCACGTCTTGAGAACTTTTGGAACTTCTTCACGAGCAGAGCCAGATCATGGCTCAGTTCTTCAGGATCACCAAGGCTGCTACCAGAGTCTTCATGTTCGGACTCAGATACTGCCTTGGCCTTCAGTGCACGTGTTCTGCCATAGCTTGAACCATAGAGATCCCTCTTTTCAGCAAGTTGGAACTCATGAGTATTTAGCCTCTAATATCATCGGGATCAAGTGACTTGTAATCAGCACATTCTTGTATCATCAATGCCAGAGTGTCAAATGAAGAATCAAGCGATCTCAGCAATTTCTTCACCACCTCATGGTCGGTGATATCAGTGGCACCAAGTGCTTGAAGCTCATTTGAGATGTCAGTGAGGCGATCGAAGGTTTGTTGAACATTTTCATTGTCGAGTCTTTTGAAGCGGTTGAAGAGATTGCGAAGAACATTAACTCGAGAGGTCACGCTGAGTTGAGACTCCTTCATTCACTTTGGAAAACATATCCCAGATAAGCTTCATTGTTTCCAAAGCACTCACTCTGCCATACTGTTGTAAGTGCATCTAGTGCCACGCCTAGTTGGTTTTGGAGTATTGACGAGAAACCTAGTTGAGGGACTAATGTGTTTGTGAGAATTGCAGGATAACACAGGTAGAAGTCCCTCATTGATTCGGTTTTACTACCAGAGATGACCCCTAAAAAATGTATGAAAACATTGAAGTCAAAGATGGTATATGAAGATATTCACATTGAAGACTATGACAAGAGAAGACACGATATGAAGCCTATGGAGCTCGAAGACTTAGATCTTTCGTAGTTCTTTTTCTTTTGTGTTGAGTCATAAGAACCACCGTACTGTTAAGTGGGGTCCAAGAGAACCAGTCAGAATGACTGAAGTGATGCCTAAACCAAAAACCTATGTCTTCGAGTGGAGACTATGAGAGCGAATCTTGTCCAGAGTCGGACAAGTCAGCTTTGCTTGTAGCCCAAGTAAAGTTGTCGTGTGAGTTTGAAATCTGACCATTGGAACACGTGTCAGTTCCTTAGTGACCCAGGGTCATTTCAGACAAATCAGGTCGGGTTTCCAAGTGGCTATAAATAGCCCACCCCCTATAACCATAAACGGTTGGCTGCTTAGATTGAAAGTACGGCTTTTGTCGTTTGAGAGCAACCCACCTCGAAGCCTTTGAGAGAGAATTCCTTGTGAGGATAAAGACCTAACCACCAGAGCCAGAGAGAATTGGGCATCACTTAAGTCTTCTTGTCTGTGTGATCTGAAGACTTATTACACTTGAGGACTGCACATCCTCCAGCCGGTTAGGCGTCGCGTTTTGAGCATCCAAGAGACATTGTGGATTGCTAGTGAATGAAGTCTGTGAAGGTTTGGGAGTCTACCTTGAAGACTTACCAGAGTGATTGGGTGAGGTCTATTTGACCTTAGCTCAAGGAGAAAACGGTGAGGACTGGGTGTCCTGAGCTGCGTGTTCAGGACTGGGTGTTCGGGACTGTGTGTCCTAAGGTTTAAATACCTAGCCGCTCCAACCAGACGTACAGTTGTCACAGCAACTGGAACTGGTTCAACAAATCATTGTCTTCAACAAGTCACTGGTTTTATCTTCACTTCACTTTACTTACTATTACTCCTTGTGAAGTCATTGTATGTTTGCTCTATCATTTGTCTTCAATGAGTGACTGCGTGTTCTGTTTGGCTTCACAATATCTTCCTACCTGATCCTTACTACCTAGCTGCTATTAGTCTTTGTGCTTTCACTTCATTGAATACTTGACTATGGTTTGCCTAGTGTAGTCTACCTTCCGCTGCATGGTAATAGGTTTAATTTTATCGTTTGTCTTCAAAACTCCCATGTTTTCAAGACTTCCATAAAAATCGCCTATTCATCCCCTTCTAGTCGATATAACGCACTTTCAATTGGTATCAGAGCAAGGTGCTCCCTTGTTCTGTGTGATTCGGTTTAACCACCTGGAGTTTTAGCTATGTCGAATGCAGGGATAATTAAAGTCTCTGCTGCGTGCCCAGTCTTCGATGGAATTGAATATCCCTACTGGAAGAATAAGATGCGCATGCATCTTGAAGCCATTGATGTTGACCTATGGTATGTCGTCGAGAACAGCATTCCCAAGGCTGGAGAAGGTGTCACTGCTGCTGATGTCAAGAAATTCGTTCAACTAGACTCTACTGCCAAGAATATCATATGTGGTCATCTGACCAAAGGACAGTATGGCCGTGTGAGTGCTTTGAAGACATCCAAGCTAGTCTGGGACTGGCTCTCCAAGGTCAATGAAGGCATCTCAACCCAGAGAGATCAGAGAATCAGTGTCCTTCGCAACCTCTTCAACCACTTCAAGCGAAATGACAATGAGAATGTCCAGCACACATTTGACTGACTCACTAACATCACAAATGAGCTTCAAGCCCTCGGCGCCACTGAGATTACCAAACACGAAGTCGTCAAGACGCTGCTGAGATCACTTGATAGTTCGTTTGACATCCTGGCCCTGATGATTCAAGAACGTCCTGATTTCAAGACACTCGATCCGTCTGACATACTTGAGAGGCTCAACACACATGAGTTTCAGCTTTCGGAGAAAAGAGATATCTATGGTCCAAACTATGGGTGAACTCGTGCCTTGAAGGCAAAAGCTGTCTCCTCATCTGAAGAAGAATCTGACAGCAGTTCTGATGATCCTGAAGACATTGGAAGGGAACTTGCTATGCTTGTCAAGAAGTTCCAAAAATTCACCAAGAAGAAAGGCTTCAGAAAGTCTTCCCGATCAAGTTCAAGGAATGATGAAGCTCCTGCTCATGATTACAAGAAGAAAACATGTCACAAGTGCAAGAAACTTGGCCACTTCATCTCTGAGTGTCCACAATGGGACAATGAGAACAAAAAGAAGAAGAAGAGCAAGGAATATGACTCTGACGACAACAACAAGAAGAAGAAATACTCAAAGTCTTCTTCCAAGTCTTCCTCAAAGTCTTCATCACACAAGAAGAGCTCATCTAGCAAGGCACGTGTGTTTGTTGGCAAGGAAATGGATTCAGAGGAGGAGTCTACTTCTGAGGAGGCGGAGGTGGAGTCTGAGGAGGAATCCGACTCAGGCGTCGCAAGTCTGGCTATAGCATACGTTGCCAAGTCCATCTTCAACACTGAAGAAATGACTTCATCACCGACACCAATGCAAATGACAAGGACTACTCCGCTTCTACCTACTGCTTCATGGCACGCGGTGCCAAGGTAAACACACGCACTACTCACTATCAAACATCTAGTGACGATGACTCTGATTGTGGTTCAAAACCTAGCTACAAAACACTTGCTAAAATTGCAACTGAACAACAGAAAGCTGTGGAACATATTCAAAAACTGTTAGACAGAAGCGATGATCTGTTAGGTGCTGAAATGACTCGATTTGAATCCTTAATTGAAGACATAAAAAATCTTCACGTTAAGTATCAGGAACTTGAAAGTCGTCATGAAACTCTCTCAACAACTCATGAAAATCTTTCCTATGATTATCTTCAAAGGAAGCAAGATCTTGAGAAATTGAGAGCGGTTCATGAAGATCTTCAAACGGAAAACGAGTCACTTCGCGCCAAACAGATCAGTCCCACTCAGGAAGGATTTGAACCACCATGTCTTAAATGCATTGAGCGTGATAATGCTACTTCTGTTGCTGAATGTTCTACTGCTACTGCTGTTGCAATATCTTCAACTATTGATGTAGTAACTAACCCCTCTGCTGAGGATACCACCGCTATTGCTGATGAGAATGCTAGGTTGAAGACATTGCTTGAAACAGGGATGTACAAAAGTCTTAAAGGGCATCAGACGCTATGTGATGTCCTAAAAAAGCAGATTCTGAACCGAAACCCTAGGAAAGAGGGTGTAGGGTTCATAAGGAAAATGAATGCAGATGGATCTTACTGGAAACCTGAGCAGTACCCCAAAACCATGTGGGTTGCTGCAAAGGAACCTTCAGCAGATCCATCCAATCCATCTAGCTTCACTTGTGCTAACCCCATTATCATTGATGAATCCTTTGATGCAAACTATATACTGTTTAAGAATCAGAATGGTGAAGTGTTTGCTAGGTACATTGGTACTAACTGCAGGAATGGACCGCCTATGAAGAAGATCTGGGTTCCGAAAAGGTGTCTGGAGAGTCTTCCTGTGAATGTCATCATGACACCTCACGAGAAGAAGACAAACCTCAGACCAAAGGCTTCATATGGTCCAAAGGCTTCATATAGACAGAGGACTCACCTGAGTCGCACTAACGCAAATGTTTTGCAGGGAAACCATACTCAGGCATATGAATATGAGAGCGGTTCATCAAACCGCCATGTTCATAAGACCAAGAACTATTCTGCTTATTCTTATGAGTACTATTGTCTGCCTGCAAGACTGTTTGCTAAGGCTTCAAAGCCAAAATTCTCATATGCTGCACTTAGACTTATTGCTTCTAAGCCGCCTTTGATGTGGGTGGCTAAGAAAGCTTAACTCTCTCTTGCAGGGAAAGGTCTCCAGCAGAAAACCAAAATCGTCTGACGCTATTGCTGGGGACCTTAAACATCTTGTAGGGTGCAAGATCAAATGCCAAAATGGTCTTACTATGTACTTCGTACCTGAATCACTTGCTACTCTCCCTATTAGTCCTAACCTGGATCTAAGCTTTCATAACCCACTGGTTCGTCAAATGTTTTTGCTTCACAATGCTCTTGGTGAAGCCTATCCCCCTAACTGCACTGTAGGGTACGACACCAGCGTCTTCAGAATGGATTATTGATAGTGGGTGTACAAATCACATGACTGGCAAAAGAAGTCTTCTTATGGACTCAACCTTACGTCCATCCGACAAGAGCCACATCACATTTGCTGACACTCGTAAAAGTAAGGTATTGGGTCTAGGTAGAGTTGCAATATCAAGGGATCAACACATGGATAAAGTCATGCTTGTTGAATCCCTTGGCTTCAACTTAATGTCTATCTCAATGCTTTGCGATTTGAACATGATCGTAATGTTTGGAAAATATCGTTGCCTTGTACTAATGGAATCTGACAAGTCTCTAGTGTTTGAAGGGTATCAAAAAGATGATTTGTACGTGGTAGATTTCTCAGCAGGGCCACAGCTTGCAGTATGTCTTCTAGCAAAGGCTTCAGAATGTTGGCTCTGGCATCGGAGGCTTGGACATGTTGGCATGAGGAACCTCCACACCCTTGCGAAGAAGAAGCATGTCATAGGCATCAAGGGCGTCAAGTTCAAGAAAGACCACTTATGCGGTGCCTGTGAAGCAGGGAAGATGATGAGGGCCAAACATCCCTCGAAGACAATCATGACTACTACTCGACCCTTCAAACTGCTTCACATGGATCTTTTCGGTCCTACTCATTACTCAAGTCTAACTACTACTGCTTGCCTCTATGGCTTCGTTATTGTTGATGGTTATTCTAGATATACTTGGGTGCACATAATCCTTTACAAGACTAAAGTGCAGGATGTCTTCAGACACTTCGCCAATCGAGCTATGAACAATTTTGGCGCCAAGATAAAGCACATCAGAAGTGACAATGGCACTAAATTCAAGAACAGTGGCCTTGATACATATCTTGATACCTTGGGCATCACACATGAATTCTCAGCCCCGTACACGCCACAGCAGAATGGCATCGTCAAACGCAAGAACAGAACACTAATTGAGATGGCCAGAACGATGCTAGATGAATACAAGACTCCAAGAAAATTCTGGCCCGAAGCCATGGATACTGCATGCCATACAATCAATCGTGTTTATCTTCACAAGCTACTGAACAAGACATCTTATGAGCTCCTTACTGGCAAAAAGCCAAATGTCAGTTACTTCAGAGTATTTGGCGCAAGGTGCTGGATCAAGGACCCACATCACACCTCAAAATTTGCACCAAAAGCACATGAGGGTTTTATGCTTGGATATGGAAAGGATTCGCACTCCTACAGAGTCTTCAATCTCTTTCATTACAAAGTGGTTGAAACAGTGGATGTGCGGTTCGATGAGACCAACGGTTCACAAAGAGAGCAGCTGCCAAATGTGCTAGATGAAGTTCCATCCAGTGAATCAATCAAGCTAATGGGAACTGGAGAAATTATACCTTCTGAAGCTCATCCTAAAGAAGAACTTATCATTTCAACACCTGATCAACATGAAGACAATGCTCAGCCTGAAGACATTCCTTCCAACAACGACAATGAACAGCAAGAGCAAAGTCTTTGCCCTGTACATCCTCGCGTTGCCAATGAAGTGCAGATTGAAAGAATAATTGATAGCATCAATGCACCTGGTCCACTCACTCGTTCAAGGGCAACTCAGCTAGCAAATTTCTGAGGGCACTTCACATTCGTCTCAATATCAGAACCCAAGAAAGTTGAAGAAGCCTTCATGGAACCTGAATGGATTCAAGCTATGCAAGAAGAGCTTCAATAGTTTGAGCTGAATAATGTATGGGAACTGGTTAAGCGTCCTGATCCACGGAAGCACAATATAATAGGCACCAAATGGATATACCGCAACAAGCAAGATGAGCATGGTCAAGTTGTCAGAAACAAAGCTCGTCTCGTTGCTCAAGGATATACTCAAGTGGAAGGCATTGACTTCGATGAACCATTTGCTGTTGTGGCTAGACTTGAAGCCATACGCATACTGCTGGCCTATGAAAATCATCATAACATACTTCTATATCAAATGGATGTGAAGAGTGCCTTTCTCAATGGCAAGATTGAAGAAGAAGTGTATGTTGCACAAACGCCTGGCTTTGAAAATCCAAAACATCCTGACATGGTATACAAGCTCAACAAGGCACTGTATGGCCTCAAACAAGCCCCTCGGTCCTGGTATGACACACTCAAATACTTCCTGAAGAGCAAAGGCTTCATACCTGGTTCCCTAAATCCCACTCTTTTCATGAAGACATATGATGGTGAATTGTTTGTGTGCCAAATATATGTGGATGACATTATCTTCGGCTGCACCAATCAGAAGTACAGTGAAGAGTTTGGATATATGATGCAAGAGCAATATCAGATGTCCATGATGGGGGAGCTGAAGTTCTTCCTTGGTCTTCAAATACGACAACAACGCAATGGCATCTTCATATCTCAAGAGAAGTATCTCAAAGATTTCCTGAAGAAGTTCGGTATGCAAGACTGCAAAGGCTTCACAACACCAATGCCAGCCAAACATCATCTGGGTCCTGACGACAACGGTAAAGAGTTCGATCAAAAGGTATACCGCTCCATGATTGGTTCTTTACTTTATCTATGTGCATCTAGGCCAGATATTATGCTTAGTGCTTGCATGTGTGCTCGATTTCAAGCGGTACCAAAGGAGTCGCATCACTTAGCTGTGAAGCGAATTCTTCGATATTTGGCTCACACCCCAACTCTAGGATTATGGTATCCAAAGGGCTCAGAGTTTGATCTGGTTGGATTCTCGGATGCTGATTATGCTGGTGACAAAGTTGATCGCAAGTCTACATCAGGCACATGTCACTTTCTGGGACAATCACTTGTATGTTGGTCTTCAAAGAAGCAGAACTGTGTATCTCTCTCCACTGCTGAATCTGAATACATTGCTGCTGGATCTTGCTGCGCTCAGCTTCTGTGGATGAAGCAAACACTCAAGGACTATGGCATTCATCTGAAGAAAGTGCCACTTTACTACGACAACGAAAGCGCCATCAAGATTGCCAACAACCCAGTTCAGCACTCGAAGACAAAGCACATTGAAATTCGTCATCACTTTCTCAGAGATCATGTTGTGAAGGAAGACATTGATATCATACACGTCAACACTGAAGAGCAATTGGCAGATATCTTCACCAAGCCCTTGGATGAGAAGAGGTTTTGCAAGTTACGGTGTGAGCTAAATATCCTGGAATCCTCAAATGTCCTGTGATCAGGCACACATCCTAACCCTTATGCATATTGATGACTTAGATGTGCAACACACGAAGTGAAGTATATCTTCAATCAATGAAGAATGCATTCTAAGTGTGAATACATTAATGTGGAATTTGACTTCGGAGCACCACGATAATTGTGCGCCGTGTCTGGGTCTAATACTTCCTATACGGTAGGTAACGCCACCACCAAACGTTCTATTTTGAAGTGTTTCACTCATGGCGTTACCTTGCAATGTCTTCACATTTGGTTTGGCTTCGATCTCAACATATTTTCATGATTATATTCATTATGTTGATTATATATATATATATATATATATATATATATATACTAGTGTTCTATCCTCTACATCATTCACTTATAACTATGTCTTCATGTTGAATCTTTTGAACTAGGTGAATGTGATCGGACCCTAACTCCTCTATGCTTTCTATCTCAAACTCTATCTCTCCAAGTCATATGCATTCTATTGAAACTGTCGAATGTCTTCTCTGCGTCCTTGTCAGCAGAAGATACAGAGACAACCATTAAGTCCGTTTTCAATGCTCATTCCTCCACATGAAATCCGGAGAAGTAGGAACGACCACCCGACAATCCAGGCGTGCATGGGACGTGGAACAAACCCCAAAATTCCTCATAATGGCCATGTGTTCCTCAGATGCGAATCGCCAGGGGCACCTGAGTAATAGCACAGTGTCGCCCCTGTACCTATAAATACACACTCACAGCGGTCATTATCTCTTCTTCCACCCTCGCATGAACCCTAGCGCCACCACCAGCCCTCGACGACGCCGGCGACGAAGCGCTTCACTGCCGCAACCTCTCCGACGCCGTCTTCATGCCGACCGTGGACATCGTCCTCTCCACTGTCGCCGCAGGTGTCCTCCGTCACCAAGTTAGGGCACGGAAGATCGAACTGCTCGGCCTCATCTTACACTCCGTCTAGCAGTTCTTAGTGTGGTAAATAAAACTTCCTCTTTTTACAGCACCATTGATCCTATGGATTTGTCACTTTCTACCACAAGCAGTTTCTGTTCACACAAGCTAGATCTCTCTCATACTGCATCTCATAACATGCCTAGTATATTCACTTGTGCTTCACAAAGTAGTTAGATTCCTCACTTGTACTGATCTGTGGATTCATACAAATCTAGAACCAACTTCTTATCTATGAGTGAATGTCTTCGCACGATGAGGTCAATGTCTTCTAAACTGATTTATCTTCAAAATCTTCTGAGAATGCATATGACCTCTTCCCCTTCCCTCGCACCTTAATGCTATCACAGGTACATGTCCGTGGGAGAATCCTTTGGTTCTCATAGTCTGCATTCATTTGCAGAATTCTTACAACATCACATAAATTCTCCCGAAGCCAGTTCCTGTTGGTCCAGCAAACGAAAACGCTTGAAGCCTTTGAACGTCTTGAAGCCTTTCAAGTTAAAGTTTATGGCTTCAGAGAAAGCAGCAAGGAAGGGTGGCAGAAAGCGTCGTGGTGAGACCTCCAAAGATCTGCCAGATGAACTCTCAGAAATGTACAAGACCCGAATCCAATGGATTCGAAGACATTGGGTAGAACAATGGTTCAAATACAGATTTGTGACCCAGGAGTATGCTGAGAAAAACGCCATCAAGAGACCGTGGGGAGACATCCTATTCAAGAATCTTCTACCCAGGTCCAGAGATGAAGCCATTGCTCAAGGCTTCTATCCATGCATGGTCCATGGACCACAGCCTGCTGATGCACACTCGTCGTCACTGCTATGGTGTCGTGACGACAATCTGTTCAAGCGCAACTTCCAGTTTGCTCAGAACTCAGCGAAGCAGAACAAGAAGACTTTTGGGTTAGACTTCAACCCTGGTCCCTCATCTCCAAGGGCAGATGGCACACAACATGCAGAACCCAATGTCATCGGTCCTTTCGCCAACCTTGAAGGCCTCATCACCTACAGTGAATGAGCCTACAGTGAATGAGCCTGCAGCTGACACTGAGTCTGATGACGCGCCTGCAGTGCCGAAGCCAAAGTAGTTGAAGAAGCCAAAAGCTTCAAAGCCGGCCCCTTCACCAAAAATCTCAAGGGCGAAGCCATTGGCAACTGCACCTCCTGAAGACAGTGTGCAGTCTGAAGACTTATCACGCTTCTCCAAGCCCAGAAGGCCAAGATGCCTCTGTCTCACACTGGCAAAGAGCTAACAGCTGCTGCCATTCTGCGCAATGACGACATTGATCTGTCAAGTGATGAAGATCTTGCAGATGATGCTCTTGAGCAACTCATCAAGAGCAAAGAAGAAGCAGATATCTTCAATGATCTGCCTCTCTTTGATGTCACCATCATCCACAACTTCATTGACGAGTGGTTTGACACGCCAGACATCAGCTTTGAAGATCTGCAGCTACCCATTGGCCTCAGTGTCGCCTTCCAAAGCGCCATTGCTTCAGAACTTGCTATTGCCCATCGCATTGTTGAACTGAAGCAGAAGATTGACTATGAAAAGGCTCAGTTCAAGAAGCATATGGCCAAGCTCAGCGTGCAAGAAGTGAAGAACTTCAAGACAATGATGCACGAGCTCAAGGAAGCCTTTGTGAAGAAGCGTGCAAAAGCTCAGTGTTCGCGTGAGCGCATGAAGACTCTGGCGGACAGATGTGTGCAAGCCTATAATGAGGCTGAGAAGCGCAAGGCACTTGGGCGTCCTGGCATCGACCGCAGGATGGCCGCAAAGAAGAAGAAGAAGCCTGCTACGGCTGAACCTGATGCACCCAGGCAAGAAGCAGTTCCGATTGTCTTCCCAAGTAGACTGACTGGCTCGAAGCCAAAAAGCCGATCAACACCTTCAGAGCTCAAGAAGACAAGAACTGCTGAGGCTGAAGCCAGGAAGAGGAAACACTCTGAAGCCTCTCCTACTACCCCCACCAAGAAAAAGAGAAAGACCAAGAAAGCTCGGGCTGCTCCCACAGAGCCCTTGATAGTTGAACCCATTTCTATGGTTCATCCTGACGCAGAATGTCAACTGACAGTTCATGAGCCTGCTTCCACAAAGGCTCCTGAAGCTGAAGACATTCCAGCAGCTGATCCCATCACTGCTGAAGACATTGGTCATCATGACAATGCAGAAGATGATGCAGTCCTTCCTCAGTTTGAAAACAGCGAACTCATCAGCATTGGTCGTCCACTGACGCCAATTGCACAGGATGCTTCATGGGTGGATCGCCCACAAGAGGAAGAAGACTACGAGGCCCAGCCCACTCCAACTCCACAGGCGTCGTCTGCGTTCCGCAGGCTTCGCAAAGGTCCAAGGCCTCAAGTCTTTGCTGAAGACATTCCGGCTGCATCAGCCGCAGAAGAAGAAGTACCACAAGATCCCACTCCCTGGTTCCACCAAGAAGCAGTTCTCCAGGAGAACGTGCCTGTGACCGACCCTCCAGCTAGTCAAGTGGAGGATGAAAATCTTGAGGCTGCCACAACCAACAACGAAGCTAATGTGGAGCCCTCCCCAGCAAAAGCTTCAGAAGACAGCGAAGCCACTGATCCCGCCACTTCTGTTCCTGAGTCTGCTGTCGGTCCCCAATTCAACTATCATGTTGAGCACAGGCCTCAGGTCCAGAAGCCAATCCCAAGACTGCCAAGGTTTCCAGGTCCTGCATCAGCACCTGGCTCCTTCAACATCAATGGCTTCAGGGCAGACAACACGTTCTTCAATAGCTCTAGGAACCCGTACTCAAGGGAAAGGATATCATCTGATCGGTTCTAGAGCTATCCTCAGCGAAGCTATTACTCTTGCATTCTTTACAACCAAGGTCGCATCTTCCCACACAAGCGCCTTGACGTTGAAGCTATAGCTGGTCTGCCCTGTCTAGAAGAAGTGTTGGATTGCTTCAAGCAAGTGGGTCTGCTACAGTTTGTTACTGATGAAGAGCATTGGAATGAAGAGCTGCTGCTACAATTCTATGCCACACTTCACATCAAAGGGTACAGCAGAGATCCGAAGACTTGGGTCCTGGAGTGGATGACTGGCAATGTTCATCACGAAGCCAATGCATTTGACATCATTGAGCTCACTGGCTTGCCCACTCCTGGCGATCTCTTCGAGCAAGGATGTCAGCTGCATGCTGAAGCTATTGAGAGCATCTTTCAGCGGCCAGAACCTGATATGAGTCAAATGCTCAGCATGATGAAGCCATTGCCCCAAGATGCTTCTTATCCCACAGAGTTCTTCATTGAGGACCTTAAGTACCTGCCTAGAACCATGTATCATATCATCAGGCGAACTCTCTGACCTATCAAAGGGCACTCTCCAAATGCCAAGCTTCAGGGTGCAATGAAGACTTTGGTCTTCTATATACTTCATGGCAAATGCTTCAATGCACAGGACTTCTTCATACACCAACTTGCTGCATTAGGCATTGATCTGTTTGGTTTGAAGTTCTACGCCCCTTGGGTCATGCGGCTGATCAAGCTACACTCCGCCATCTCGTATCAGCCCTCAGCCCGCAACCATCAGATCTTCTTGCCTGACGTGGACATGTCTACTGAAGCCATATATTCTGAGCCTGCCAAGCAACCTCTAAGTCTTCAGAATGCAAAACATCAGAGTTTTACTCAGAACGTTGCAGGAGTTGAAGCAGTTTCTCGGGTGTATCCTTTGGCTGGCACAACACGAGCACCACACCCTACTTCCACTGAAGCCACTAACAGTGCCACTGCTCCAAGACCCAAGAAGCGCACTCGTGTTCTCCACGACCGAGAGCTTCTTGTGGCTCTACATCAGAAACATGATAGGCATCATGACTGGCTGAAGCGTCAGATGAAAAGCCTCTTGGTGGATGTTAATCGCACTCGAAATCTTGCCACCAAGAATGCTTTCGTTGCCCATGAAACCTGTCGCCGCACATGGAAAGGGCTCACGATGATGTGTTCTGAAGCTGATCTTCAAGAGGATGGCTTCTCTGAGAGATTCAAGTTTGACTCCACACCTCCTCGAAGGGCTCTGCTGCTAGGAACTCCATCCCTTGAAGACTCTGAGTTCTCTTCCTCTGCTGCCACAGCGACTGCCAGAATTATTGAGGAAGAAGACAATGCTACTTCATCGCCACCTCCTTCAGCACCTACAAGCTCTTCTGCACTGCCAAACAACACCAACAACCCTGCTACTTCACATACTCCTCATGGAAACGACTAGAGGCTCTATGTCTTCAAACCTTTTTGTTCATTACTGACAAAAGGGGGAGAAGCATATGAGATTGATAGTCTTCAAGCGGGTTCATATGGGCGGGTGCTCTATATTTTGCTTCGTGCTTACAACTCTAGTTTTTGCTACATTTGGTTCTTATGAGTTGTAACACTTAAACTAGATGGTCGTCTGCTACTTATTTGCCACCTTGTTTTGCGAAGATAAATTCTGCATGTGCGACGATAAATTCCGCACTTAGCTCATTCTGCAGACGTCCATTTTCCATTATGCATGTCATTATCTTCATATACTTTCACATGCATAGTAGATTGTCATCATAAGTTGAAGTGGATCTCCACAAGTACAACCTGCAATGTGCATTTGCATTCCAAAAGCAAATTAACTCATATGCACATCTTCAGGGGGAGCCCTTGCAACTTATGAAGACAATTCCTTATTTTTTACAATTTCACAGATTATATTCCCCGTTGAAAACTTCAACTAGTTTGTCATCAATCACCAAAAAGGGGGAGATTGTAAGTGCATCTAGTGCCACCCCTAGTTGGTTTTGGAGTATTGACGACAAACCTAGTTGAGGGACTAATGTGTTTGTGAGAATTGCAGGATAACACAGGTAGAAGTCCCTCATTGATTCGGTTTTACTACCAGAGATGATCCCTAAAAAATGTATGAATACATTGAAGTCAAAGGTGGTATATGAAGATATTCACATTCAAGACTATGACAAGAGAAGACACGATATGAAGCCTATGGAGCTCGAAGACTTAGATCTTTCGTAGTTCTTTTTATTTTGTGTTGAGTCATAGGAACCACCATACTGTTAAGTGGGGTCCAAGAGAACCAGTCAGAATGACTGAAGTGATGCCTAAACCAAAAACCTATGTCTTCGAGTGGAGACTATGAGAGCGAATCTTGTCCAGAGTCGGACAAGTCAGCTTTGCTTGTAGCCCAAGTAAAGTTGTTGTGTGAGTTTGAAATCTGACCGTTGGAACACGTGTCAGTTCCTTGGTGACCCAGGGTCATTTCGGACAAATCAGGTCGGGTTGCCAAGTGGCTATAAATAGCCCAGCCCCTACAACCATAAATGGTTGGCTGCTCAGATTGAAAGTACGACTTTTGTCGTTTGAGAGCAACCCACATCGAAGCCTTTGAGAGAGAATTCCTTGCGAGGATAAAGCCCTAACCACCAGAGCTAGAGAGAATTTGGCATCACTTAAGTCTTCTTGTCTGTGTGATCTGAAGACTTATTACACTTGAGGACTGTGCATCCTCCAGCCGGTTAGGCGTCGCGTTCTGAGCATCCAAGAGACATTGTGGATTGCCAGTGAACGAAGTCTATGAAGGTTTGGGAGTCTACCTTGAAGACATACCAGAGTGATTGGGCGAGGTCTATGTGACCTTAGCTCAAGGAGAAAACGGTGAGGACTGGGTGTCCTGAGCTGCGTGTTCAGGACTGGGTGTCCGGGACTGTGTGTCCTAAGGTTTAAATACCTAGCCGCTCCAACCAGACGTACAGTTGTCACAACAACTGGAACTGGTTCAACAAATCATTGTCTTCAACGAGTCACTGGTTTTATCTTCACTTCACTTTACTTACTGTTACTCCTTGTGAAGTCATTGTATGTTTGCTCTATCATTTGTCTTCACTGAGTGACTACGTGTTCTGTTTGGCTTCACAATATCTTCCTACCTGATCCTTACTACCTAGCTGCTATTAGTCTTTGTGCTTTCACTTCATTGAATACTTGACTATGGTTTGCCTAGTGTAGTCTACCTTCCGCTGCATGGTAATAGGTTTAATTTTATCGTTTGTCTTCAAAACTCCCATGTTCTGAAGACTTTCATAAAAATCGCCTTTTCACCCCCCCCCCTCTAGTTGATATAACGCACTTTCAACTGTCCTTTGCTTAGATGGCCACATATGATATTCTTCGCTTGAGAGTCGAGTTGCTTGAATCTCTTCACATCGGCAGCATTCAGAGAAGGTGTGACCGAGGGAACACCATTTTCCACAACATACCAGAGATCGTTATCAATTGCTTCAAGATGCATTCGCATCTTATTCTTCTAGTAGGGGTAGTCCGTCCCATCGAAGGTAGCACACCCAGCAGAGACCTTGATCATACCTGCGGTCGACATAACTAAAACTCCAGGCGGTTAAACCAAAATCATACAGAATAAGGGAGTACCTTGCTCTGATACCAATTGAAAGTGCGTTATATTGACTAGAGGGGGGTGAATAGACGATTTTTATGAAATTCTTCATTGAGGAATTTCCGGTGAGAAAATTCCTTAGCGAAGAACTACTAGCAGCGGAATAAGTACTCAAAGCTAAACATAACAGAATACAAGCATAGTCATCATGATGAAATGAAGACAGACATAGAGTACAGGAAGCGTAATCATAGGATAACACAGGATGAAGACAAACAGACTGAAGAAATTGAACTGAGGAGATTGAGAAAGTCGTTAGTCAAAGTCTTCAAACACAGATATGAACAAACATACATCACAGTTATGAGGAAATGAAAGAGTTGAGGAAATAGAACCAGTAAGCTCAGTGAAGACAATGATTTGGTAGACCAGTTCCAACTGCTGTCTCAGTTGTACATCTGGTTGGAGCGGCTGAGTATTTAAACTTGAGGACACACAGTCCCGGACACCCAGTCAAGGACACTTAGTCCAAGACACCCAGTCCTCACCGTATTCTCCTTGAACTAAAGTCACACAGACCTCGTCCAATCACTCGTGGTAAGTCTTCAGGCGACTTCCAAACCTTCACAAACTTGGTCACCCGGCGATCCACAATTCCTCTTGGATGCTCTAGACCGTGACGCCTAACCGTCTGGAAGAAGCACAGTCTTCAAAGGTAACAAGCATCGGACCCACTCAGGATCAATCTCTTCAGTGATGCTCAATCACTTGGGGTTTGTAGGTGTTTGGGTTTTGGGTTTTTGGTTTTTCCTCACTTGATGATTTTCGCTCAAAGTCCTCGGAGGATGGGTTTCTCTAAATTGACAAGTGTCGGTTTCTTTCGGAGCAGCCAACCAGCTAGTGGTTGTAGGGGGTGGCTATTTATAGCCTAGGGAGTAGCCTGACATGATAAGACATAAATGCCCTTCAATGATATGACCGTTAGGTGGATAGATATTTTGGAACAGCTGGCGCATAACACAACAACGGTCGGAATTTTGAGTAGCAAAATCCTCAGGGCTATCATGTTCCTCACTGTGTAGGCAATTCGCACTGGCGAATTCCTAACTCCTCAGTCAGGACAAATTCCTCAGAGACCAAAAGAACTTCGTCTCTGTCACTGAAGAAATTGACTGAACTGTATGAGATTTCCAATGGCTTCACTCGAAGGGATTGGTAGGTGTAGGATTTTGAGTTGAGCATCACATGGAAAATTTTCCTTAGTATTTCCTTGACCCCCTTTAACAGTATGGTGTTTCCTATGACTCAAGAAAGAGAAAAACAAAACTATGAAAATGAATGTCTTCAAGCTTCATATTCCTCGCATGAATATCAAGTCTTCACGGACACACCAATTTCTTAACTTTCAAAGTCTTCATGAAAGTCTTCAGAAATACCAAAATCTTCAGTTGAAGATATTCATTTTTAGGGGCCGACTTTTCCTATAAATATCAAACTCCTCGTAGACTTATAGACCTGTGTACACTCACACACGCATTAGTCCCTTAACCTATAAGTCTTCAATACACCAAAATCACTAAGGGGCACTAGATGCACTTACACCCAGCAAGGGTTTTGCCAGGGGAGTCCACCTCACCCTCTTGCTCTTTGTGTCTCTGGTCTTGGCGTTGCTTCGGTTGTCTCGTGCTCCGGCTTCCCTCCTCTGCCCTGCTCAGTGCGGCTGCGGGCGGGGCTCTGACTGCCCGTGCTCAAGTAAAGGGGTGCAAAGGAGAGCCCCTACTTTTGTACACCAATAGGAGCCCCCAGGCCTGGGCCACACATAAGCGCGACGTGTTGTTGGCTAGGCCGAGAACAGTGCGCGAGCAGGCGGGGCGGATTTTTACCGCAGTAACTTTTCCATCCTATGTGCTTCCCCATGACCTGCGTTGAACGCGCGACACGGAGGGTCATGCATGGGGCGGTGCCCGCACGCATGTGTCATGTTGTAGTAAATGGTAAAGAGGCAGCCCACGCCTTCCCCGTAAAAAGGAATAACCGCAGGCGGCGCTACTCATTTACCCTCTGTGCCTTCTCCAATCTCGGAACCGTCGTCCCCTCCTCCTTCCTTCTCAAGCTCTTGCTCTCGCTCGCCGCCGCCGCGTCTTCGTTGTGCTTCATCCTTCACGTCTTGCAGCCGCCATGGCACCCAAAACCAGCAAAGGCAAGGGAGTGGCCAAGGATGCCGGGGGGAAGGAGCCACTAGAGAGTGAGTTGGCGGTGTGGCGGACGCAGCTCGCCTACGTTCCCTCGATGGTCGACGCGGTCCATCTCCGGGACAACTTCAAGCCCCTGTGGGGGTGCAAGATGGGGGGAGACAACGGGGCATCTGCCCACATGCATCATCCCCGCTTATTTCGCCAAGGCCGGGCCAAATCGGTACCCATTCTTCATCGATTACTTTTCCTGCGGCCTCAGCCCCCCTTTCTCCGATTTCTTCAATGATTTCATGCACACCTATTGCTTCCACCTTATGGATTTCACTCCAAATGCCGTGGCATGCATGGCCCCTTTCGCCCATCTCTGCGAGGGCTTCGCCGAGTGCGTCCTAGCACGGCGCTTTTCCGCCACTACTTCTATCCTCGGATCCAGAAGGGAGGCGCCATCTCCGATAGTGTCGCCTGGATCCCAAGGACCCAGGAGAAGGGGACATATCCGGAGGGCGCTCAGAAGGAAAGGTAGGAGGAGTGGCGGAGCCGGTGGTGCTGGATTGAGGAGGAGGACCCACAGGAATTTTGCCAGGTTCGCCAGGCGTCACCTATTCGCAGAGACGACTGGGGCGATGCCGACGCCTAGGATGAGAGCTCACGTTCGCCACCACCAGGATCCATCGCCTCACCATCGCCGGGCTCACCCTGGAGATGATTGGAGCGGATTTCATCCACCGCCGAATCGCTCCACCGCAAAACAAGGGGAGGCCGGCCTGGCTTTTCAGGAATGCGGCTGACATCATGCGGCTACCCCGGCTTGAACCACAACTTCACGATGATGGGGCACACCCACTTCTGCCAGCGGCTTTTTCAACTCGACGTGAACCGCGATGGCAGGCCCGAGAGGACCGGCAAGGCCGCGAAGGCCAGAAAGGTCGCCAAGGGGCCCCTATTTGGGTTGCCGGCGGGGGTGGTCCCACTGAGCAACAACTCCCGCCAAACTGACATCATCGCCATGATGCCGGACTTTAATGTGCACGGCCTTGACCCAAATTGGGCCGAGCCGGAGGCGGATTAGGTGCAGAAGTTCTTCGACACCTTGTCGGAGAAGTACGTCCACGATGAGCCGCTGCTCATCCAGTACACCACCCAAGCGGAGATGGACTATATCGCCGCTAGGGCGGCGGAGGCGGAGCTCGCCAAGGAGGCCGACAGCGCTGGCGGCATGGAGGACGAGGCCGCGGCGGCCGCGGAGGAGAGGGAGCTCGCCCAGTGGGCGGAATCCACTGGGGAGGCCAACAGCGCCGGCACGGGGGCCCCTCTCATTGAAGATTTGGTCGATGAGTCATCCGGGGAGGACATCGAGGTTGTCGACCCCCCTGTCACGAGGAGAGGGCGTATCCTGCGGTGGGCCAGCTCTGGTGACCGGTCCGGCCCGGTAGGGCCGTGCAACTGCAACAAACCCAGGAGGCGTCTATGCGCCAGACGAGGGCCGCGGCGGCGAGGAAGACGGTGAAGGCTACGGTGGCGAAGAAGAAAGCGACTGCGTCTTCTTTGTCCAAGCGTCCTCGGACTCCACCTGCTTCCCCTCCTCCCGCAGATGATGACACGGAGGTCATCTTCGACTTCATGTCTCTTAGCCCGAGGAGGAAGAGGAAGGCAGCGAAAGAGGAGGCGGAGGATGAGTAAGTATCTTGTCTTCTGTCATCTCCATCCCCTCACACTGTGGCGCTTTTCTTGACTTGTCTTCATCTTTGCAGGGATATGGAGACACTGGCCCAAAGGGTGGCGAAGAGGGCCAGGACCTCGACGGGCAGCCAGCCCCCAACAGGCACCTCGAGTATGCCGCTGGTGGTGGAGAGCGGCCCGGATAGCAGCCCCCGGCGCAGCCCCCAGCGTGCATTCATCACTCGCTCGCCACCAACTGGGGTACAATCTCTTGGTGATGACCTTGCCGTGTTTGCAGGAGGAAGACAACAACAGGAGGAGC
The DNA here is from genome assembly GCF_018294505.1 of Triticum aestivum. Taxonomy (NCBI): domain Eukaryota; kingdom Viridiplantae; phylum Streptophyta; class Magnoliopsida; order Poales; family Poaceae; genus Triticum; species Triticum aestivum. Next base: position 123,460,776 of record NC_057803.1, read on the forward strand.
CACTGAGGGCCACCCCCAACAAGCCGCCCCGATCAACCACGCCGCCCCGAGGGGCGTCCCCGGCAAGGGCGCCACGCACCGAGCCCATGAGCACGGAGGAGGAGAAGGAGGTTAACCCGGGCGCCGGCGGCTCCGTCCCGGCACCGAATGTTGGTGGGGAGGGGGCCACTTCTTCCCAGCCTGGCACGGGTGAGTTGTTTGCCTTCTGTCCCCACTCATTTTTTCTTCTTTTGAATTTTGGTCTTGACTTCGCCTCATTCCCTTTCTCGGTATCTAGATCCTTCCTCAGTGGACCGGGAGGACATGGACACCGTCATCGAGGAGGTTGCCAGGGATGCGACGGCCGAGGCCGACAATATTGCCTCTAAGGAGGCCGCTAAGGGCGCTGCTGAGGACGTCGCCAAGGGGCCTGCGGGGGAGACCGGCAAGGCCACTGCCGAGGAGGCTGGCGAGGGGCCTGCCATGGAGGCTGGAAGGCCGCTGTAGAGGAGGAGGTGGTTGACGACCATCCTTCCTCCTCCGTCGCCTCTGGCTCGTGCAAGTACCTGAAGGTGAGCGACAACCTGTTCGTCCACCTCCCATGGACGGTGAGCACCAGGGCGCCTGCCGAGGGGGAGGTGTTCGACGACGAGGTGCTTGTCGTCGCCGGGCTTGAGGTTGTTGACGAACCGAGCACCGGTGGCGGCGGTTCCCAGGAAGATCGGCTCCTCCAGGGCATGAGCACCAACTTCCATAAGCTCCAGGCGCTTCACCGTGCCGGCCTGGATAAGGGCAAGTCCAGGATGGTGGCGGTGGACAAGGTGTAGGCCGACCTCGAGGGGTGCGTCGCTGAGAAGCAGGCTTGATTCCGTCAGGCCTGTGAGGAACTAAAGACCGCCCATGATCTGCTGGTCAAGCGCAAGCTGGAGCTTGTCATGAAGCAGGCCGATATCAAGAAGGCCCGGGAGGCGGCGAGACAACAGGCCGCCAAGGAGGAGGTCGCTCGGTGCTAGCACCAGGCCGCACTGAACTCCTAGGAGGAGGACCTTGCCACTCGCGAGGAGAAACTCGCCGCGACACTCCACAGCAAGGACGAGGAGGTCTAGAAGCATGTCGTGCAGCGAACCCAGGAACTGGAGCAAAGGCATGAGGAGGCACTCAATGCTCAGGCCCAGGTCCATGCCAGCAAGGTGAACGAGCTGGAGGTGGAGCGGGATGGGCGGAAGAAGCAGATCCTGGAGCTGACGAGGGAAAGGGACGCGGCCAAAGGCACTTTGGCTGACGCGCAGGCCACAGTCCTCGACAAGGCCGAGCTACTCTCCAAGGCCAAGGACTCCATCCATGACCTAAAGCTAAAGCTGGAGGGTCTTGAGGGGACGTTGTCGGAGGTCAAGGCCCGGGAGGAGACCCTGACTAAGAATCTAGAGAAGGAGAGGCAGCTGCGGAAGAATAAAGCCGCCAACCACGAGGATTTTGTGAAGGGTGAGAACCTCTGGATCAACAGCCTCGCTGGTGTCGCCGGCAGGATCACCACGCAGCTGGCTACCATGGGGATGCCAAACATGAGGTACATCCCAGAGCCGAGCGTGAGTCCCAATGCCAGGCTGACCCTGTTCTTCGAGGGTGTTCTCGGGGCCCTGGAGTAGTTCTGCTCCAACAGGGCGGCCTCTCTGGCCGATGAGGCCTGGAGGCTTTGCCGGGGCGCCATGACCAAGGTCCTCACCAAGGTGGCATACTGGAACCCCGACCTCGACTTCGACGCTACGCTAGAGAGCTTGCCGGAGGACGTGGACCTCGCGACACTGGAGGAGCGTATCGAGCCTATCATCAGCCGTGTCGACAGAGTTCGGGGGATAGAAGGCCAGCGTCGGGACTAGGCACCCCATTTCTTATCGCTGCTGCAGGTTCACGACCAACATACAAAAAAATAGACTTCCGTGATGATACGTGTTTGTCACAGTAGGTCGCATTTTCTGTCATGCATGTACATCCATGACGATTTTATGACAGAATCAAGATAGTCATACATGTGCTGTCGTAGAAGTGTTCCATGACATTACCAAAATTATCATGACGGAAGTGTCCACTTCCATGACGATAAATCCCGCGTCACAGAAGTGCTTTCGTCAAGGGTGACCGACATGTGGCATCCACCCTAACGGAACGCCGTTAAGCTATCGGGTCGGGTTTTGGATCCGATAACCCATTAACAGCCCCGACCAATGGGGATTTTCCACGTGTAAAATCATCATTGGCTGGAGGAAACACGTGCCGGCTCATTGTTGGGACAGATGTCATCCACTCATTGGACAGAAGGCGCCTATGATACGTCAACATGTGGCACGACCCAACAGAGGCCCATTCCTGTGAAAAGGCCGGCCCGTTTAACTTGGTCAAAAGGTGGCGGGCCGGCCCATGTAAAGCCTGTTAACGACCTGTTTGCAGATAGCCCATTTACAGCCCGCTAACCCAAGGCCCGTTACGCCCTATCCGAATTAGGCCCAGTAGCGTCATCTGGGCCACCCAATATGATTCCAGCCCGTTTTCACTTCTGGCCCATGTATGGCCCATGATGTCTTTTGGCCCATATGAGGCCCTATGTAACTCTTGGCCTATTTAACGGCCTGTGGTGAAAATGGCCCGTAATGAATAGTATATCAGTTTGCACCCATTAACGACTCGTGGTGAAACTGGCCCGTAATGAACAGTGTATCACTTTATACCCATTAACGGCCCGTTATTTCGTTGGGCCGTTTCCAACCCATGTTATCTTTCGGCCTTCTCAGAGCCCATTTATTCTTGGGCTCATTTCCAACATTCGTTTACTTACGGCCCGTTACTATCATTTTTTGCTTGTGGGCCAAATTCAGCCCGTGGTTACAGTCAGCCCGTTGGTGGTCCGTTAATACGTTGGGCCGTTTTCATAGCGTCATCAAATACGGCCTATTAATGATGGCCCATTATGGTCAGCCCATGAACGGATGATTCCAACTCTAGCCCGTTTATGGCCATAATGCGGCCTATTATTGGCCCATGTTTGGCCAATCGATCATGCTTCCCGTATAAGGCCCATTGATGATACAGCCCGTAGAAGGCCCATTGTTTCTACGGCCCGTAGAAGGCCCATGTTTCTACGGACCGTAGAAGGCCCACTGTTTCTACGGCCCGTAGGAGGCCCAGTGTCACTACAGTAAATATTAGCCCATGGTTATTGTGGCCTAGTTTTAAAAAATAGGTTATTGTAGCCACTAGCAAACCACGGAAAAACAACTGCAATGACTACAAGCAAACAAATAAACAAGACAACAAGGAAATAAATAAGAAAGCAACTTATGCTAGGCTATCACGGCTATCACACATATTACATCCACTGGGCATCAAAGTTTGCCACCAGTGCAAATAAACGCGCCAACAAAAGAATATACAAAACTGAGAGCACTTTAGAAGGCACTAGGCCTGGCCAGGTCGCCCCCCCCCCCCAAACAGCTGAAGAAGCTGAGTAGACCTTAATTGTGTCAATGATAGATGCATCAACACTAGATTTAAGGCATGATGGTGCGCACGGCAGTCCTCTCACATCTTCATTGCATCTTTGACTTCAAGTCGGAGCTGAGCTGAAGCAAGACTTTCCGCTTTAAGTTGAGACTGAAGAAGTCGAACTGATTGAGGCAGCGACTGCATAGAGGTTGTCTCACACCTACTGGTGAGTAGCTTCAACTCACTGTCTTCATCAAGATAGGACCTTGGGGTCATCTCTCTGTCCTCAAGATGGTTTGTCTCACTATCTTCCCTAAAGTTCTGCCTGGCGTAAGAGATACGAGTCTGAAAGAGAAACAAGGAGACACGTAACAGGTTTCACAATTATATAAGCAAATAAATGGATCTGTTCTGCATAAGGAACATGTTTCTACATCTAGAATTTGAAATTGGTAGTTGTTGCAAACATCCAATCAGATGTAAATAGCAAAGCAAACAGTAGTGGAGGAAATGATGCATATCCAAATCTATACTAGAACAAAGTTTGAAGGCTTGAGAAGGATGAACTTACATTACATGTTAACACGGGCTGGACAAAGCCCTTCTCCATGTTGATGGAAGGATAATTCAATAAATTCCCCAAAGAAAATTCTTTATAAGCGCTGCCATTATTCTACATTTTGAAAAGAGTAAATATAGATCAAATAATATTGGAAGAAACAGAGGATAATGAAGCTCAGGTGCAGACTAATGATACATAATCAAATAGCAATTAATTAAGTACAGCATTACAAGGAAAAAGGGAGAGAGGTACTGACAAGAGCAATGCAGAGCCTATTATTGTTTTGAGATCGTATGATCCTTTGAGCAAGGAGATTCATCTGAAATTAGTTTTCATACAAGAGAGAAGGTAAGGCACAAGCAGAAATTTAGGAGTTCAAATTTTGTATTGATATCATAGACAGTACCTGACGTTGGGCTCCTAGCAGTTCTAATAGGGGTTTGGCCACTAGAGTAGGGGTTAAGTGGGGTACAGTTGGGACTGTGTTTTCTATGGCTGCTTATCTATCGGATTTAGCAGGTATCACTGCCTTTTCCAAATACCTAGTTTGTACTCCTTGAGGATCTGCACTCACCCTCTTCGTTTTAGACATCTATTACGAAAGAACAACATTTGACTGGAAAAACATAGTGTGACGACACATGGAATAGGTACAGAAAATGGATAGGTGTGGTATATACTCATATATGATGCTTAAACTAAGCAGATGGTGTAACAAAGTAGAAGTAATGCAAGATGTCAGATGCAAAATATGTGTGACCAATACAACTTTGCAAAGTTAGAGCAACCACCTTGATGGGTGAATAAGATAGGCCATCCTCCATCATGCCAAGTTTGTTAGCCAGTGGATCGTTCCACAATATTCCATGCTGTAACCCTTTTAAAAGATGCCATGCATGCTGTAATTTGTTGTGTGCATTAATATAATGTGGCCTACTACTCAAAATATGAGAGCTCTAGAAGTGATGACACTTCGTAGATGATAGCTTCAACATATAGTAAAGAATAACAAGTCGACCTGACCTGACAGATTCAAAATATACTAAGGGAGAACAACTCGACCTGACCAGTCGACCGCAAGAGAAGAGTATCATCTTAAAGAAGAGCAGAAGAGCAAGCAGATTGAAGATATTACAAGTCTTTCAATACAATGTCGGTTGGCCACCCATGATGAACCAGAGCGCATAGAGAAATACTATTCTTTCCGGTCTCTCCATATGTGGCTCACATGCATTTCAAAACTAAACTAGGAACATTTAGCTAACCAATTAAACATGTCTCAGTTTTACTAATATCAGCAATAATATCATATATGAAGTACAACTAAGCTTGTTTAGCTCGATGAGTGGAGCAGTGCTATTACAACACGAACCACGTAGGCTGATTGTGGTCATCATAAAATGGGGAAAACATAAGCATGATGAGTACAGTGTTGACCGTGGTACTGGGATGGCAGATCTGAAGCTGCAAACCGCGCAAAGGGTAGTTAGCAACCGATGTTTGCTTTGAAATAACAACTAAGATTTGGTATGGACAATAAAGTACAGTCAACAAGTGACAAAGAAATGCAATTATGTTGTCTCTCTATATGTCGCGGCATGCATTTGGAAACTCAAGTGGGACCTTTAGCTAACCAATTAAATGTGTCGGTTAACTAATATCAGTATCATATCACAATCATATTTGAACAACTAAGCTTTCGAATTCTGAGTGTTGTGTTGTTTAGCTTGAAGGGTGGAGTAATGCTAGTACGACAGAAAGCACCTACGCAAATCATAGTAGAGTAGATAAAAGGGGAAAACCCTAAGCATCAAGAGAAAAATCAGGAAAGTGGAACTAGCTGGACCGGTGGGTGGCGCACATGCTTTTCGAAATGAATATAGGAACATTAGGTGACCAATTAAACATTCTCTATTTTAGTGATATGAGCATCATATCAGATTCGTATTTCAACACGTAAGCTTTGGGTTGAGGTCTTGAGGAGCAGTGCTAGCACGACACGAAGCACCTACGATGATGGTAGTGAATATAAAGGGGGAAACCATAAGCTTTACGAGTATAGTGCCCGTGCCATGGAGGATCTGAAGGTGCAAACCGGACAAAGCTACTTCACAACCAATGTTTGCTTTCAACTAGCCACTATGATTTGGTACAGACAAGAAAAGTACAGTAAACAAATTACGATCTATTTTCTGGGTGAGATCAATAACTTAAGCACATATGGAAGAGTACCACCTCTCTTGCGACGCCGTGTAGTCCTATGCTGATACGTTGAGGGTGCTGTGGGTGCGATGGCTGTCGGCGGCTGGGAAGAAGACTTTAGACGGCAGACGACCGGGTCGGGGGATATATCCTACTGCCGTGGACGAGGCGGTCGTAGGAGTGGCAATGGCAAGGTGGACGACGGCGCCGATGAAGCGAGAGGAGGCGATGAAAGGATCCTGGTCCAGCGCCGTGGATGAGAGACATCCATCTCTTGCGGTGGATGACGGGGTAGGGGTAGCGGCTCCGGCAAGGTGGAGGATGGGGTGGCGGACGGAGGAAGCTGGCCACAGTGCGGAGGTTGTCGTGCCGCCGACGGTGTATGAATGGGGAAATGGACGGGAGGGGGATCTCAAACTTTGGGACGCACTTCTTTGAAATGGGGGAAAGTTACGAACTTATCCTCTGTTTAAAATTTCGGACATCACGTTGGTTAGGGATAGGACGATTCTCGCATCTCCCAAATATTTGCCGGTAACTATTTCGGATGAGGAGAGGGTGTTTTGCCGCCCACGGTTGGCGCCCATGGTGTATGAACGGGGCTGACAGGTAGGGCGGTTGTGTCACGTCTAGTGGAAGTTACACATCTGCCCCTATTTAAAATATTAGCCTACATCGATTTCGGACGAGGAGAGTTTGTTTTGCCGCCCACCGTGTATGAATGGGGAAATGGAGGAAGAGACACATGTCTTTCGGACGAGCTTGAATCAAATGTGTTTTGCCGCCCACGTTTGGCGCCTACCGTGTCTAAATGGGCTTAGAGGCCGTCGTGTCATGTCTGATTGAAGTTACTAGTCTACCCCTATTGACAGCAGTGTAAATCTGGTCGATAAGGATGTCAAGTGTCAGGGGTAGACAGTAATTTCCATCTCACAAACACTTGCTTCGGGCAGCCCACAAATTATAGTGGGTGTTTAGCCGCTTCATTCAAAACTTGGGAGAATTAGCATTCACGTTTGCCCTGGGCCCTGGCAAACTAAATTCAAATCCAATTTGTATTCGATTACGAATATCCACAGATAATTATATGTTTTGTTATTTATTTCTTCAAAACCACAACAAAGATTTATTCCACTTTTATATATGATTATGATTTAGAAATGCCGTGATCTTCGAATTCAGTAGGTTGGATACACTCTGAGTCAAATAGTTATTTCATCCAATACAATATGCTCACACGAAAAATAGTCCACCTTATGTCAATCATACAAGTACTGAGGATTACCTCGCCTAAAAAATTCGGATCATTACAACACATGGACAACATAGGGGGTCTTGCAACATAATCCATTCAGAGACATGACACAACATGCAAGTACAATAATCTAATGACAATTTCAACTGGTATCTAAAGAAGAACTAGGATTACCTTGGGCTTCAGATAGCAAAAACAGCAGGACCTCCTCCGTCTTCAAATGCAACATTCTTACTTCCTCGAATTCTTGGGTTGCTTGCATAATGCGTGCCGCTAATTCCTTAATTTCCAGCCTCAAGATAAAGATTACCTCATTCATGGCAGCCACACCATCTCTTTCTACCTCTAGTAGAGCCTCAAGCACTATAATATCTATGCTCGGACTGCTCTCCGGCGGTGTTGCCTCTGAACTGCTACCATCTGGTAACATGGATGGCGCACTGCTTCCACAAATATATTCTGGGGTTGTACATTGTGTCCTAGTGTGAACAGCATCCTAAAAGGTTTCCGCTGGACATCAGTAAGAGATAGTTATCATATGATCCAGGCAGTAAGCTTACATGGTAAACGACAGGCGAATTATTGCCGAGCATGGCAAACTATATTTAAATGGTCCGAAGCAGCATCAGCCGAAAAGAAATTAAAATGGTAAGATGAAACTAGGGATGTAAGTGGCAAATAAACGACATCCGCCAGTCCCATCTAGTTAGTTTTTGCTACCTCCCTAGTTCATTTTCCTCAAAAAACAAAAACTCTTTTGAATTATCATACCACTAGTGGACTTTAATCAGGATTAAACGGGACCCAGTTGACATCCCTAGTTGAAAGGGAGTGTACAACCACTATATTTAAGTTGCCAAGGCATCTAAGCAGTTGAAATAATCTGAGAAATCACTTAACAGTGTGGCCTCATATAAACTACGAAGACAGTCTTGTGATGAAGTTGAGAGGAAAAGTGAAGGACTCAAATGAAATAGGCATGCATTTCTTTACAATAGTATAGCAGGCACTGCTGACATATTGGCCAACTCAGGTATAGCATAACAACAAATAAGCATTTGAATCAAGCAATACAACAAAGTAGACAACTGAACTATTTGTAATTCGGTAGGATTACACGTGGATGGCACCAGCCAAGAAAGCATCCCACTCGCATTACATTTCACATGTACTAAAACACACTGGCTTACCATATGTTGCTGTGAAGCCTAGCTGTTGTTGCAATGTTCTTTGAAGATATCGTCAGCATCCTGTGGTTGCAAATCTAGCTGTTGTAGTTTATTCTGCACCATCTATTTAGGTAAAATTAATTTTAATCGCATGCACTGGTCCGAATTGATCATCAATGGTTCATCTAAACTAATGAAAGAAGGGTGTGTGCATACAAGACAATATATCTGCTTCCCTCTATTTTTATGCTTGTTCGAGGTGCCAACCCCAAAAGAACAAATATTTTGCTTGATGGGGTTGGCAGCTCCATAATTAATAGAAGCATCAAATTAGCATGCAACTTGGGAAGATCAAGAACACACAAACAAGTAATGAACAGAGGCTCGGAGTAGTGATGTAATAGCTAGAATCTCGGTCATGGTAATATGCATGTTGACGCCAAAAGATGTAGAGTTAATAATGATAGTACCACTTTCTTGTGGCACTGCCGCTTAGGTCATATTGGCGTAAGATGCATGAAGAAACTCCATGTCGATGGATGTTTGGAGTCACTTGATTTTGAATCGCTTGACACATGCGAGCCATGCCTCATGGGAAGGATGACTAAGACCCCGTTTTCAGGTACAATGAAACGGGCAAGTGACTTGTTGGAAATCATACATGCTGATGCGTGTGATCCAATGAGAATTGAAGCATGCGGTGGATATCGCTATTTTCTCATCTTCACTGACGATTTGAGTAGATATAAGTATATTTACTTAATGAAGCACAAGTCTGAAACATTTGAAAAGTTCAAGCAATTTCGGATTGAAGTTAAGAACCATCATAACAAGAAGATCAAATTCCTACGATCTGATCGATGAGAATTTCTGAGTTATGAGTTTGGCAATCACTTAATACATTGTGGAATTGTTTCACAGTTGAAGCCACCTGGAACACCACAGGGTAATGGTGTGTCCGGACGTCATAATCGAACCTTATGAGATATGGTGCGATCTATGATGTCTCTTACCGATCTACCGCTATTATTTTGAGGTTATGCATTAGAGACAACTGCATTCACTTTAGATAGGACACCATATAAGTCCGTTGATACGATGTCGTGTGAACATTGGTTTGGCAAGAAACCAAAGTTGTCGTTTCTTAATGTTTGGGGCTGCGATGCTTAAGGCTTCAGCCGGAGAAGCTCAAACCCAAAAGCGGACAAACACATCTTCATAGAATACCCAAAGGTGACAGTTGAGTATACCTTCTATCTCAGATCTGAGGGCAAATTGTTTGTCGCTAAGAACGGGTCCTTTCTCGAGAAGGAGTCTCTCTCGAAAGAATTGAGTGGGAGGAAGATAGAACTTGATGAGGTTGTCGAACCTTTGTTTCAACCAGAGAGTGATGCAACACAGAAAGATGTTTTCTGTGGCGCCTACGTCTGTTGAATAGGAAGTTAATGATAGTGATCATGAAGCTTCAGATCAAGTTGCTATCGAACCTCGTAGGTCGACAAGGATATGTACTACTCCTGAGTGGTACGGTAATCCTGTCTTAGATATCATGTTGTTAGACAACAATGAACCTACGAGCTATGGAGAAGCGATGGTGGGCCCGTATTCCGACAAATGGTTAGAAGCCATGAAATCCGAGATAGGATCCATGTATCAGAACAAAGTATGGACTTTGGTGGATTTGCCCGATGATCGGCGAGCCATTGACATAAATGGATCTTTAAGAAGAAGACGGATGTGGGCGGTAATGTTACCGTCCATGAAGCTCGACTTGTGGGAAAGAGTCTTTTCACAAGTTCAAGGAGTTGACTACGATGAGAATTTCTCAACCGTAGCGATGCTTAAGTCCGTCGGAATCATGTTAGCATTAGCTGTATTTTTCGATTATGAAATTTGACAGATGGATGTCAAAACAAGTTTTCTTACCAATTTTCGTAAGAAAAAGTTGTATGTGATACAATAAAAGGTTTTGTCGATCCTAAGGATGCTAAAAGGTATGCTGGCTCAAGCAATCCTTCTATGGACTAGAGCAAGCATCTCGGAGTCAGAATATATGCTTTGATGGAGTGATCGAAGCTTCTAGGTTTATACAATGTTTGCTAGAAACTTGTATTTACAAGAAAGTGAGTGGGAGCACTACAACATTTCTGATAAGTATATGTGGATGACATATTGTTGATTCGAAATGATGTAGAATTTCTGGAAAGCATAAACGGTTGTTTGAAGAGTGATTTTCAAAGGAAGACCTGGATAAAGCTGCTTACATATTGGGCATCAGGATCTATAGAGATAGATCAAGACGCCTGATGATACTTTCAAAGAACGCACACCTTGACATGTTTTTGAAGGAGTTCAAAATAGATCAGTCAAAGAAGGGGTTCTTACCTGAGTTGTAAGGTGTGAAGTTGAGTAAGACTCAAAGCTTGACCACAGCAGAAGAAAGAGGAAGGACGAAGGTCGTCCCCTATGCTCTTGTCATAGGCTCTATACGGTATGCCATGGTGAGTACCGCACCTGATGTGTGCCTTGCCACATGTCTAGGAAGAGGGTACAAAGGTGATCTAGGACTGGATCACCAGATAGCAGTCAAAATTGTCCTTAGAGGAATAAGGAAATGTTTCTCAGCTATGGAGGTGATAAAGAGTTCGACGTAAAGAGTTACGTCGATGCAAGCTTAACACCTATCCGGATAGCTCTGAGTAGAGATACCGGATACGTATAATGGAGCAACAATTTGGAATAGCTCCAAGTGGAACGTGGTAGCAGCATCTATGATATGACATAAAGTTTTGCGAAATACATAGGGATCTGAATATGGCAAGACCCGATGACTACAACCTCTCTCACAAGCATAACATGATCAAACCCAGAACTCATTGAGTGTTAATCACATAGTGATGTGAACTAGATTATTGAGTCTAGTAAACTCTTTGGATGTTGGTCACCTGGCGATGTGACCTATGAGTGTTAATAACATGGCGATGTGAACTAGATTATTGACTCTAGTGCAAGTGGGAGACTGTTGGAAATATACCCTAGAGGCAATAATAAATTGGTTATTATATTATATTTCATTGTTCATGATAATCGTTTATTATCCATGCTAGAATTGTATTGATAGGAAACTCAGATACATGTGTGGATACATAGACAACGCCATGTCCCTAGTAAGCCTCTAGTTGGCTAGTTCATTGATCAATAGATGGTTACAGTTTCCTGACCATGGACATTGGATGCCATTGATAACGGGATCACATCATTAGGAGAATGATGTGATGGACAAGACCCAATCCTAAGCCTAGCACAAACGTCGTGTAGTTCATATGCTAAAGCTTTTCTAATGTCAAGTATCATTTCCTTAGACCATGAGATTGTGCAACTCCCGTATACCGTAGGAGTGCTTTGGGTGTGCCAAATGTCACAACGTAACTGGGTGGCTATAAAGGTACACTACGGGTATCTCAGAAAGTGTCTGTTGGGTTGGCACGAATCGAGACTGGGATTTGTCACTCCGTGTAAACGGAGAGGTATCTCTAGGCCCACTCGGTACGACATCATCATAATGTGCACAATGTGATCAAGGAGTTGATCACGAGATGATGTGTTATGGAACGAGTAAAGAGACTTGCCGGTAACGAGATTGAACAAGGTATCGGGATACCGACGATCGAATCTCGGGAAAGTATCGTACCGATAGACAAAGGGAATTGTATACGGGATTGATTGAATCCTTGACATCGTGGTTCATCCGATGAGATCATCGTGGAGCATGTGGGAACCAACATGGGTATCCAGATCCCGCTGTTGGTTATTGACCGGAGAGTTGTCTCGACCATGTCTGCATGACTCCCGAGCCCGTAGGGTCTACACACTTAAGGTTCGATGACGCTAGGGTTATAGGCAAAGTATGTATGCGGTTACCGAATGTTGATCGGAGTCCCGGATGAGATCCCGGACATCACGAGGAGTTCCGGAATGGTCCGGACGTAAAGATTTATATATGGGAAGTCCCATTTTGGTCACCGGAAAAGTTTCGGGTGCTATCGGTAACGTACCGGGACCACCGGGAGGGTCCCGGGGGTCCACCAGGTGGGGCCACCAGCCCTAGAAGGCTGCGTGGGCCAAGTGTGGGAGGGGACCAGCCCTAGGTGGGCTGGTGCGCCCTCCCAAGGCCCAAGGCGCAAGGGATAGTTGGAGGGGGCAAACCCTAGGTCTAGATGGGCCTTAAGGCCCACCCTAGGTGCGCCCCCTCTCTCCCCCCTTGGCCGCCACCCTAGATGGGTTTTGGGGCTGCCGCCACCCCTACGGAGGGAACCCTAGATGGGGGCGCATCACCTCCCCTTCCCCTATATATACTTGGGGTATTGGGGGCTGCAAGACACACGAGATCATCTCCCTGTTGGCGAAGCCCTACCCCTCTCCCTCCTCATCTCTCGTAGTGCTTGGCGAAGCCCTGCTGGAGTCCCGCGCTCCTCCACCACCACCACGCCGTTGTGCTGCTTCGGACGGATTCCTCCCCAACCTCTCCTTCTCCCCTTGCTGGATCAATGCGTAGGAGACGTCACCGGGCTGCACGTGTGTTGAACGCGGAGGCACCGTTGTTTGGCGCATAGATCGGAATCAACCGCGATCTGAATCGCTGCGAGTACGCCTCCCTCATCCGCGTTCTTGCAACACTTTCGCTTAGCGATCTACAAGGGTATGTAGATGCACTCTCCTTCCCCTTGTTGCTAGATTACTCCATAGATTGATCTTGATGATGCATAGAAAATTTTAAATTTCTGCTACGATCCCCAACAAAAGCGCGCCGCCGTCACCCCCTCCTTGTCGGCGATGGGAAAATCTTTGTTTTACATAGTTGAGAAGTCATTGTGCTAAGGCCCCACATGTCGAGGTGTTGAATAGCATGTAGATGCTAGTTTATGGAAGCAAGTATCGATAATACGTTTGTATCTCCATACTTATATTTCTTCTCTTATAAAAAACCGAGTTGGTGATGATGGTATGTGTGCCATCTTGCAATATAGACCGTCTGATCTATATCTGACGGATGGAAATTAAACTAAAAGATACCCGCACCCCTCTCCACATTTGCAGACAAGGCCTTCCCTCATTCATCCTTATCTCCAAAAAACCTCATTATTGAGCAATTAAGAAAGGAAGCCTCTGGAACAAACTAGCCTGGTGGCCGCTGCCGGCGTCGTCAATCCCCAAGCCTCCGCTCAGTCCGACCACCAAGCACCAGCACACCCCACTCCTCTTCACCTTATCTCATATTTCTCGAGATATCATTAGTTTTGGTACATGGGATTACTCCCGCAAGGGTCAATCACAACAAGTGTTTTATAAAAGAATGCATCTTGATGTTCCGTGCAATGCACGGATCTTGCTAGTACTCCTACACAAGACTAAGTTGGTGATGCTGGTGTGTCTGCCATCCATCGTTTCTGACCATTAGATCTACATCTAACGATTGTGAGGTAAGTTGTTGCCTTTTCTCACCAACATCCCACTTGTCTACCAATTTGCAGAAAAACCCATAATTAGTATATTAAAACCAACCACATCCCTCCCTGACCTCACCAAATCAGCCCAAGGAATATATTCTAATTGAAACATAATATATCTCTAGTGACATATGTATATCAAAATTAGAGTGTTTTGTACCAAGTTTGTGAATAAGTATTATTCTAATTATGATTCGTTGCAACGGACATGAACATTGCTAGTATTTCCAACCATGCATTTTCCCCTAGTATTCCATAGTTTCGAGTTTACCATCAAGATATTAGTCACTCATGGTTGATATTTACTTTCAATCATGTACACATATGCACTATGTAACTAGCCTTGCTTATTGGCTTCCAAAGCTTAACTTTCACTCCTACTTACAATATGTAGAGTATTTAACAAAAAACTACCACTTTCAACCAGCCCTAGGACAAATCTATTATACAAAAAATAGCAAAAACATACCCAAAATTTCTTAATCCACGCCAAAAACTACCTAGTACTCCTACCGATTAGGTTCGTTTAAACCCATTTATGACAGGGTTGGCTCACACGTCCGTGCTGATGAGGCAGCTTAAACCAACACATTTTGTTTGACCGTTGACACGAGGGACCCACATCTGACCTTCTATCATGTTATTCCCCCTCAAATCATGATTTTTCCTGAACATTACCTCAAACAGTACGGATGCGTGTTCATCGGTGGTGCCGGTGATGAGCGAGTTGGCCGCCGCTCAGCCGGACGGGCCGGATGCCGCGCTGGCCTCCGCACGGGTTGGCAGGCTGGCCCGAGCGTGACTCACGAGTGAGCAAGCCCCCGCGGTGGCCTTCGCCCGAGCCAAATGGCGGGCCATAGCGCGGCGCGCGCGAGCAAGCCGTTGCGCTGCCGTGCCAATCTAGCTAGCAAACTTGTTGGGGAACGTAGCAATAATTCAAAATTTTCCTACGTGTCACCAAGATCAATCTAGGAGATACTAGCAACGAGAGAGAGGGAGTGCATCTTCATACCCTTGAAGATCGCTAAGCGGAAGCGTTCAAGTGAACGGGGTTGATGGAGTTGTACTCGTCGTGATCCAAATCACCGATGATCCTAGCGCCGAACAGACGGCACCTCCACGTTCAACACACGTACGGAACGGAGACGTCTCCCATGCCTTGATCCAGCAAGGAGGAGGGATAGGTTGAGGAAGAGAGCTCCAACAGCAGCACGACGACGTGGTGGTGATGGAGTGGCAGTTCTCCGGCAGGGCTTCGCCAAGCTCACGCGGAGGAGGAGAGGTGTTGGGGAGGGGAGGGGCTGCGCCTTAGAAGTCGTATGCAGACCTCCCCTTGCCCCTCTATTTATATGGGAAAGGAGGAAGGGGACCGGCCCCTCAAGATGAGATCTAGAGGGGGCGGCGGCCAAGGGGAGGGGGCTTGCCCCCCAAGCAAGGGGGGCGCCCCCCTTAGGGTTTCCCCCAACCCTAGGCGCATGGGCCCTTGGGGGGGTTGGCACCCCAGCCCACTTGGGGCTGGTTCCCTTACCCTTACAGCCCATAAGGCCCTCCGGGAGAGGTGGCCCCTCCCGATGGCCCCGGTACAATACCGATATGCCCCCAAACCTTTCCGGTGACCGTATGACAACTTCCCACATATAAATCTTCACCTCCGGACCATTCCGGAACTCCTCGTGACATCCCGGATCTCATCCGGGATTCCGAACAACATTCGGTAATCACATACGAGTCTTCCTAATAACCCTAGCGTCATCGAACCTTAAGTGTGTAGACCCTACGGGTTCGGGAACCATGCAGACATGACCGAGACAACTCTCCGACCGATAACCAACAGCGGGATCTGGATACCGATGTTGGCTCCCACATGTTCCACGATGATCTCATCGGATGAACCACGATGTCGAGGATTCAAGCAATCCCGTATACAATTCCCTTTGTCAATCGGTATGTTACTTGTCCGAGATTCGATCATCGGTATCCCAATACCTCGTTCAATATCGTTACCGGCAAGTCACTTTACTCGTTCCGTAACACATCATCCCGTGACTAATCCTTAGTCACATTGAGCTCATTACGATGATGTCTTACCGAGTGGGCCCAGAGATACCTCTCCGTCATACGGAGTGACAAATCCGAGTCTCGATTCGTGCCAACCCAACAAACACTTTCGGAGATACCCGTAGTGCACCTTTATAGTCATCCAGTTACGTTGTGACGTTTGGCACACCCAAAGTATTCCTACAGTATCCGGAAGTTGCACAATCTCATGGTCTAAGGAAAAGATACTTGACATTAGAAAAGCTTTAGAAGACAAACTACACGATCTTGTGCTATGCTTAGGATTGGTTCTTGTCCATCACATCATTCTCCTAATGATGTGATCCCGTTATCAATGACATCCAATGTCCATGGTCAGGAAACCATGACCATCTGTTGATCAACGAGCTAGTCAACTAGAGGCTTACTAGGGACATGTTGTGGTCTATGTATTCACACATGCATTACGGTTTCCGGTAAATACAATTATAGCATGAACAATAGACAATTATCAAGAACAAGGAAATACAATAATAACCATTTTATTATTGCCTCTAGGGCATATTTCCAATAGTCTCCCACTTGCACTAGAGTCAATAATCTAGTTCACATCACTATGTGATTGTAATTAATCCAACACCCAAGGGGTTTCTTCATATCTCGCTTGTGAGAGAGGTTTATTAGTCAATGGGTCTGAACCTTTCAGATCCATGTGTGCTTTACAAATCTCTATGTCATCTTGTAGATGTAGCTACCACGCGCTACTTGGAGCTATTCCAAATAACTGTTCTACTATATGAATCCGGTTTACTCCTCAGTGTCATCCGGATTAGTGTCAAAGTTTGCATCGACGTAACCCTTTACGACGAACTCTTTTACCACCTCCATAATCGAGAAAATTCCTTAGTCCACTAGTTACTAAGGACAAGTTTGACTGCTGTCATGTGATCCATTCCTGGATCACTCTTGTACCCCTTGACTGACTCATGGCAAGGCACACTTCAGATGCGGTACACAACATAGCATAATGTAGAGCCTACATTTAAAGCATAGGGGACGACCTTCGTCCTTTCTCTCTCTTCTGCCGTGGTCAGGTCTTGAGTCTTACTCAATACTCACATCTTGTAACACAGCCAAGAACTCCTTCTTTGCTGATATATTTTGAAGTCCTTCAAAATCTTGTCACGGTATGTATTCATTTGAAAGTAATATTAAGCGTTTTTTATCTATCCTTATAGATCTTGATGCTCAATGTTCAAGTAGCTTAATCTAGGTTTTCCACTGAAAAACACTTTTCAAATAACCCTGCATGCTTTCCCGAAATTCTACATCATTTCTGATCAACAATATGTCAACAACATATACTCATCAAAAATTCTATAGTGCTCCCACTCACTTCTTTGGAAATACAAGTTTCTCATAAACTTTGTACAAACCCAAAATCTTTGATCATCTCATCAAAGCGTACATTCCAATTCCGAGATGCTTACTCCAGTCCTTAGAAGGATGATGGAGCTTTGCATACTTGTTAGCATCTTTCAGGATTGACAAAACCTTCTGGTTGTATCACATACAACCTTTCCTCAAGAAAAACCTATAGGAAATTATGTTTTGACATCCTATTTGCAAGATTTCATAAATAATGCAGTAACTGCTAAAATAATTCCAACAGACTCTTAGCATCTCTATGAGTGAGAAAGTCTCATTGTAGTCAACTCCTTGAACTTGTCGGGAAACATCTTAACGACAAGTCGAGCTTTCTTAATGGTGACACTTACCATCATTGTTCGTCTTCCTTTTAAAATCCATCTGCACCCAACAGCCATGCGACCATCAAGTGGTTCTTTCAAAGTCTATACTTTGTTTTATACATGGATCCTCTCTCGGATTTTATGGCCTCGAGCCATTCGTCGAAATCCGGGCCCACCATCGCTTCTCCATAGTTCGTAGGTTCATTGTTGTCTAGCAACAAGACAGGATTACGTACCTCTCTGAAGTAGTACGCATCCTTGTCGACCTATGAGGTTTGGTAGTGACTTGATCCGAAGTTTCATGATCACTATCATAAGCTTCCACTTCAATTGGTGTAGGTGCCACAGGAACAACTTCCTGTGCCCTGCTACACACTAGTTGAAGTGACGGTTCAATAACCTCATCAAGTCTCCACCATCCTCCCACTCAATTCTTTCGAGATAAACTTTTCCTCGAGAAAGGACCCGTTTCTAGAAACAATCACTTTTGCTTACGGATCTGAAATAGGACGTATACCCAACTATTTTTGGGTATTCTATGAAGATGCATTTATCCACTTTGGGTTCGAGCTTATCAGCCTGAAACTTTTTCACATAGGCGTCGCAGCCCCAAACTTTTAAGAAACGAGAGCTTAGGTTTCTCTAAACCATAGTTCATACGGTGTCGTCTGAACAGAATTGTGTGGTGCCCTATTTAAAGTGAATGCGGTTGTCTCTAATGCCTAAAGCATGAATGATAGTGGTAATTCGATAAGAGACATCATAGTATGCACCATATCCAATAGGGTGCAGTTATGATGTTCGGACACACCATCACACTATGGTGTTCCAGGCAGTATTAGTTGTGAAACAATTTCCACAATGTCTTAATTGTGTGCCAAACTCGTAACTCAGATATTCATCTCTATGATCATATCATAGACATTTTATTATCTTGTCACGACGATCTTCAACTTCACTCTGAAATTACTTGAACCTTTCAATAATTCAGACTTGTGTTTCATCAAGTAAATATACTCAGCATCTACTCAAATCATCTGTGAAGTAAGAATATGACGATATCCACTGCGTGCCTCAGCACTCATTGGACTGCACACATCAAAATGTATTACTTCCAACTAGTTTCTTTCTTGTTCCATTTTACTGAAAACGTGGCCTTTCAGTCATCTTGCCCATGTGGTATGATTTGCATGTCTCAAGTGATTCAAAATCAAGTGAGTCCAAATGATCCATCTGTATGGAGTTTCTTCATGCATATCTACCAATAGACATGGTTCGCATGTCTCAATCTTTTCAAAAACGAGTGAGTCCAAAGATCCATCAACATGGAGCTTCTTCATGCGTTTTATACCAATATGACTCAAATGGTAGTGCCACAAATATGTGGTACTATCATTACTATCTTATATCTTTTGGCATGAACATGTGTATCACTACGATCGAGATTCAATAAACCATTCATTTTAGGTGCAAGACCATAGACGGTATTATTCAAATAAACAGAGTAACCATTATTCTCCTTAAATGAATAATCGTATTGCGATAAACATAATCCAATCATGTCTATGCTCAACGCAAACACCAAATAACAATTATTTAGGTTTAACACCAATCTCGATGGTAGAGGGAGCATGCGATGTTTGATCACATCAACCTTGGAAACACTTCCAACACATATCGTAATCACACCTTTAGCTAGTCTCCGTAGCCTTTTATTTCGAGTTACTAACACTTAGCAACCGAACGGTATTTATTACCCTGGTGCTACTAGGAGTACTAGTAAAGTACACAATAATATAACGTATATCCAAAATACTTCTATCGACCTTGCCAGCCTTCTCATCTACCAAGTATCTAGGGTAGTTCTGCTTCAGTGACCGTTCCCCTCATTATAGAAGCACTTAGTCTCGGGTATGGGTTCAACCTTGGGTTTCTTCACCAGAGCAGCAACTGATTTGCCGTTTCATGAAGTATCCCTTCTTTCCCTTGCCCTTCTTGAAACTAGTGGTTTAACCATCAACAATTGATGCTCCTACTTGATTTAATTTCGCGGTGTCAAACATCGTGAGTTGCTCAAGGATCATCATGTCTATCCCTGATGTGTTATAGTTCATCACGAAGCTCCAATAGCTTGGTGGCAGTGACTATGGAGAACCATCACTATCTCATCTAGAAGATTAACTCCCACTCGATTCAAGCGATTGTAGTACTCAGACAATCTGAGCACATGCTCAACGATTGAGCTTTTCTCCCTTAGTTTGCAGGCTTAAGAAACTTGTCAGAGGTCTCATACCTCTTGACAGTGGCACTAGTCTGAAATTCCCATTTCAGTCTTTGGAACATCTCATATGTTCTGTGACGTTTCAAAAACATCTTTGGTGCCATAATTCTAAACCGTTAGTATTACGCACTGAACTATCACGTAGTCATCAAAACGTGTATGTCAGATGTTTCCCAACATCTACAGACGACGCTCGAGGTTAAACACACTGAGCGGTGCATTAAGGACATAGCTCTTCTATGCAGCAATGAGGACAATCCTTAGTTCACAGACCTATTCCGCATAATTGCTACTGTCAACTCTCAACTAAATTTTCTCTAGGAACATATCTAAAACAGTGGAACCAAAGTGTAAGCTACGACATAATTTGCAAAGACCTTTTGACTATGTTCATGATAATTAAGTTCATCTGCTTATTTAATGAACTCCCACTTAGCTACACATCCCACTAGTCATCTAAGTGATACATGATCCGAGTCAACTAGGCCGTGTCCAATCATCACGTGAGACGGACTAGTCATCATTGGTGAACATCTTCATGTTGATCGTATCCACTATACGACTCATGTTTGACCTTTCGGTCTTCCGTGTTCCGAGGCCATGTTTGTAAATGCTAGGCTCGTCAAGTTAACCTAAGTGTATTGCGTGTGTAAATCTGGCTTACACCCATTGTATGCGATCGTTAGAACCTATCACACCCATTGTATACGGACCTTAGCAACGGTGCACAGTTAGGGCGAACACAATTCTTGATATTTTAATGAGGGATCATCTTATTTATGCTACCGTCATTCTAAGCAAATAAGATGTAAAAACATGACAAACATCACATGCAAATCATAAAGTGACATGATATGGCCAATATCATCTTGTGCCTTTTGATCTCCATCTTCGAGGCACGGCATGATCACCTTCGTCACCGGCATGACACCATGATCTCCATCATCGTGTCTTCATGAAGTTGCCTTGCCAACTATTACTTCTACTACTATGGCTAACGGTTAGCAATAAAGTAAAGTAATTACATGGCATTTCCATTGACACGCAGGTCATAAATAAATTAAGACAACTCATATGGCTCCTGCTGGTTGTCATACTCATCGACACGCAAGTCGTTATTCCTATTACAAGAACATGATCAATCTCATACATCACATATATTAGTCATCACATCCTTTTGTCCATATCACATCACATAGTAAACCCTGCAAAAACAAGTTAGACGTCCTCTAATTGTTGTTGCATGTTTTATGTGGCTGCTATGGGTTTCTAGCAAGAACGTTTCTTACCTACGCAAAACCACAACGGTGATGTGCCAATTGCTATTTACCCTTCATAAGGACCCTCTTCATCGAATCCGATCCGACTAAAGTGGGAGAGACAGACACCCGCTAGACACCTTATGCATCAAGTGCATGTCAGTCGGTGGAACTTGTCTCACGTAAGAGTACGTGTAAGGTCGGTCCAGGCCGCTTCATACCACAATGCCACCGGATCAAGATAAGACTAGTAACGGTAAGCAAATTGAACAAATCATCACCCACAATTGCTTTGTGTTCTACTCGTGCATAGAATCTACGCATAGACCTAGCTCATGATGCCACTGTTGGGGAACGTAGCAATAATTCAAAATTTTCCTACGTGTCACCAAGATCAATCTAGGAGATACTAGCAACGGGAGAGAGGGAGTCCATCTTCATACCCTTGAAGATCGCTAAGCGGAAGGTTCAAGAGAACGGGGTTGATGGAGTCATACTCGTCGTGATCCAAATCACTAATGATCCTAGCGCCGAACGGACGGCACCTCCGCATTCAACACACGTACGGGACGGAGACGTCTCCCGTGCCTTGATCCAGCAAGGAGGAGGGAGAGGTTGAGGAAGAGAGCTCCAACAGCAGCATGACGGCGTGGTGGTGATGGAGTGGCAGTTCTCCGGCAGGGCTTCGCCAAGCTCACGTGGAGGAGGAGAGGTGTTGGGGAGGGGAGGGACAGCGCCTTGGAAGTCGTATGCAGCCCTCCCCTTTCCCCTCTCTTTATTGGGGAAAGGAGGAAGGGGGCCGGCCCCCTCTAGATGAGATCTAGAGGGGGGCGGCCAAGGGGAGGGGGCTTGCCCCCAAGCAAGGGGGGCGCCCCCCTTAGGGTTTCCCCCAACCCTAGGCGCATGGGCCCTTGGGGGTGTTGGTGCTCCAGCCCACTTGGGGCTGGTTCCCTTTCCCTTACAGCCCATAAGGCCCTCCGGGAGAGGTGGCCCCACCCGGTGGACCCCTAGAACCCCTCCGGTGGCCCCGGTACAATACGATATGCCCCCGAACCTTTTCGGTGACCGTATGACAACTTCCCACATATAAATCTTCACATCCGGACCATTCCGGAACTCCTTGTGATGTCCGGGATCTCATCCGGGATTCCAAACAACATTCGGTAATCACATACAAGTCTTCCTAATGACCCTAGCGTCATCGAACCTTAAGTGTGTAGACCCTACGTGTTCGGGAACCATGCAGACATGACCGAGACAACTCTCCGGCCAATAACCAACAGTGAGATCTGGATACCCATGTTGGCTCCCACATGTTCCACGATGATCTCATCAGATGAACCACGATGTTAAGGATTCAAGCAATCCCGTATACAATTCCCTTTGTCAATCGGTACGTTACTTGCCCGAGATTCGATCGTCGGTATCCCAATACCTTGTTTAATATCGTTACCAGCAAGTCACTTTACTCGTTCCATAACACATCTTCCCGTGACTAACCCTTAGTCACATTGAGCTCATTACGATGATGTCTTACCGAGTGGGCCCAGAGAGACCTCTCAGTCATACGGAGTGAGAAATCCCAGTCTCGATTCGTGCCAACCCAACAGACACTTTCGGAGATACCCGTAGTGCACCTTTATAGTCACCCAGTTACGTTGTGACGTTTGGCACACCCAAAGTATTCCTACAGTATCCGGGAGTTGCATAATCTCATGGTCTAAGGAAAAGATATTTGACATTAGAAAAGCTTTAGTAGACGAACTACACGATCTTGCGCTATGCTTAGGATTGGGTCTTGTCCATCACATCATTCTCCTAATGATGTGATCCCATTATCAATGACATCCAATGTCCATGGTCAGGAAACCATGACCATCTATTGATCAACGAGCTAGTCAACTAGAGGCTTACTTGGGACATGTTGTGGTCTATGTATTCACACATGCATTATGGTTTCCAGTTAATACAATTATAGCATGAACAATAGACAATTATCATGAACAAGGAAATACAATAATAACCATTTTATTATTGCCTCTAGGGCATATTTCCAACAAACCTTGCAGACAAGCAGCTGGACCGAGCTATCTTGGCTAGCTAGCGGCCGCGAGCGCTGGACGGAGCTGGCATCCGGGCTGCCGGAACATGGGCTCCACACAGTCGGCGGTTTTGACCTCGCCTTCTGCCGGCAGCGGTAGTTACGTCCCATGGCCGAGGATGACTAGGTAGATGGGCCGGAGGTAGGAGGTCACTCGAGGATTTTTGTTGGTAAGAGCATGTACAATGTTTGATAAGGTAGTCTTATCTTAAGTCTGCCACGTATGCAAGTGGTAGTAGTTTCTTAGCATTTTAGTGGTTTCTTGCATTATTAGAGCAAGTACATTAGAGCTGAGTCAGCGGGCTATAAGAAATAAACTAGTATATTTCTGCTTAGTTGGAGGAAATAGAAGAGGAGAGAGAAGGTAAGCGGGCTCTTCGTGAAGAGCCAGCTCTAGCACGTGCTCCTAGGCACTTTGTGAGAATGAGAAGTGGGCCACATAATAAAAAAGTAGTACACTCTTTTGATCTATTATTGTACATGTTGGCTATAAGATGGGTTGTAGATGACATGGCACTGGCTTATAGCCAGCAGCAGATGATAGGGGTTTCTTGTAAGGAACAATGTACGTACTACTAGCGACAAAAGGCGATTCTTGGTTGCGTTGTACTCCAACGAGTACTACTAGTGGTCGCGGGAGTGTATACCTCGTTTTGTGGGTTCGATCCCGGCCGAACGAACGGCGGCCTTTTTCTTAAAAGTAGTACTACTACACTTTGCTGCGAGCCAATATTTTACATGGGTAGTTTGAGTTTTGAAGTCAAACGGACGTGCGGCCCCACAATCTGGGTGCACTGGACAGCCTAGCCACATGAACGGGTTTTCCTTCCCAGCATCCCGTGGCTCGCGTGCTCACCCTAGCCACACCTCGCTTGCATCTTCCTCATTAGCTAGTAGCATATTTAAACTAGCGCCTCCCAATTAAGCCCGAGGAGCCGGAAAAGCCTGGCGGGGCATTGGGAACTGTGCAATATGGCTCTATACGTAAAGTGCTCTACTACTACTACTCTATAGCTTGTGGCGTTGCACGCATGGACTTCACTCCATTATCGGCTCTAGTATAAAAGAAATTCCTCTTGACGTATTTTTTTTTGAAACGGAGGCAAAAGCTTTGCTTCATCTCATTCATAAAGAAGGAACTACTAACAAAGTTCAACGAGATCCATTACACCTCCACAAATGGAAGTGAAAAGCCTAGTCTCGATGTATCAAATAACTCAAATGTTCTGCCCCCGCAGTAACCGTCGCTGATAAATAGGCTACTAGTGTGTGCTTGAGAGGAGCGGTTGAGTAGGCCAGCTACGTGAGAGGAGCGGCTGAATAGAGCACCGAGAGTACCCACTAGGCCACTACGTAGGTGTACTTCCCCTGCGTTGATAGTACAGCGATGGTTCTAGAGAACAGTAGTACCCTCCACTTCCAATTGTAGCTCCTTGGCCCTGAGATTCAAGAGTTCAAAACTGGTGCACTATACTAGACTAGACTAGAAGCACAGTACATCGCACTACTAGTTGAGAAAAGTAGTACTAGTACTGTTACAGTACGAGTACGTACTCCTCCGTCACATAATGTAAGACGTTTTTTGACACTAGTTGGCGTGTACAAAAAATGGCAAAAACATACCCAAAATTTCTTAATCCACGCCAAAAACTACTACCTAGTGCCAAAAATTTCTTACTAGTGCTATTATTTACAGTATAATGCAATCCCATAACGTTCCATAATCCCTTTCTGTCGGGGGACTAATCCACGAGCACCTATGGGACCGGCGGACCGAGTCCCTTTCGGTTCGGCGGGGGCGAGGGTCGCACGAAGAGCGGATCGAGGCGAAGCACACGAGCAGTTTACCCAGGTTCGGGCTGCACGGATGCGTAAAACCCTACTCCTGCTTTTGTGGTTTGTATTGAGTTCTTGCTCGGGAGCGCGGAGTGCTACAGTACACCCCAGCAGCCAACGAGACAGAGCGTGAGTGTTCTCTTCCTCCCCCCTCTACGTTGCGCACGGGCCTCCTTTTATATGCTCAAGGGGTCACCGACAGGTGGCAACGTAGACAAGGGTAAAAATGGAAAGGCGTTGTGGTTGGTACGGCTACCTGCTACAGTATATCATACCTAACCCTGACGGCAGGGGACAAGAGCATTAAATGCCCATCTGCGTCGCCTAAATAGTGTAAAAGGGACCGTCAGGGACGCCACCGCTCGCCACGATGGCAATCTTGTCAGTGCCGCTTGCCACCGCGCACCGCTGGCTGCACAGCCTCCCGCCACGTACGCCTGGAAGGGTCCCAGAACGACACATTGGTGGATGTGCTGGAGCGCGAGCACAGAGTGGTGGCTTGCCGCAGTAAGGCGCTGTCTTGTCGCGTCCGGGAGCTTGTCGCTCACCGGGCCTTGCCGGGACACGTGGCGCGTCGCGGCAAGTTCCTTGAGATGCCTTCGTTGGCCTTCCCGGCAAGCTCCTCTTGCCGGGGTCTTGTCTCCTTGGCTTGGATACTTTGTCCTTGAATGGCTCCAAAGGAACCACGGAGGACCTTGGAGGTCACCCGGCAAGCCTTGCCGCGGGATGCTGCGACTGCCCGTGCACAAGTTCGGGATACTAGGGTACCCCTACTCTAGTACACCGACAGGAGCCCCCGGGCATGGGCCATACACGATGCCGAGCGCTGTTGGGCCAGGCCGAAAACAGGGCACGGGCACGCGCGGCCTGGGTTACGCGGTATCTCTCCCCGTATCCACCGCGCCCTCCCCGAACGGCACGCGTTGAATGCGGCATCGTGGGAGAGATCATGGGTGGTTTCTTTATTCGGAAAGGCGGAACGTCCGCCCCCTCCCTCTTTATAAGCATGGGAAACAGGGGTAGTTCGTCCATTCGCCGGTTGCTACTCCAATCTCGGAAACCTCCGCCGCTCCCCCGTCTTCCCAAAGCTAAAAGAGAGCAGCCGCCCCCCATCGCCACCAGCACCACCAACGCCGTCGACCTCCTCCACCACTTCCGCCATGGCTCCGAGAGCCGACAAAGGGAAGGTTGTGAAGTCGACCGAGGTGCAGGAGCTTGCGGCACTGCGAAAGGAGCGGGCAATCTTCCCCCCCCCCCAAGCTCGCCGCGAGGGAGCTGAGGGAGAATTACTACCTCTTCTGGTCGACGGAGACGCGAGGCATCCGCGCACGAAGGTACTTCCAGCCGCCGCTTGGAAAATGGCTCCAAATGGATATCCTTTCTTCGCCTTGTTCTTCTACTGCGGGCTCTGCCCGCCTTTCTTTGAGTTTTTCTGCGATATTATGAATACCTACGGGTTCTGCCTCCTTGACTTCACCCCCAATGCTGTTCTGACCATGGCAGTTTTCGCACATCTCTGCGAAAACTTTGTCGGAGTCTATCCCAATGTAGCCCTTTTTCGCCACTTCTTTATGCCCCGAGCAGAGAGAGGAGAGCCTTTATCCGGCGGAATCGCCTGGATCTCGAGGGCCGGCAAGAAGGACACTTATCTGGAGGGAGAGTTCCGCGGCAAGTGGGAGGAATGGAGAGCAGGCTAGTGCTGGATTGTCGAGGAGAACCCGCAGCCGTTTACCGCTCGGCGCCAAGCCCCAGTAGCACGCGGCAGCGATTGGAGTGACATGGCCCCGGAAGACGATAGGCTGAAGATTGCCGTCACCCGGATCCAACGCCTCAGGCTTGCCGGGCTCACTGTAGGCGCTGTTGGCGTAGATTTTCTTCGCCGCCGCATCGCCCTCCTGCAGGAACGGAGGAGACCCGCCTGGGAGTTCATGAATGCGGCGGATATCATGAGGCTGCGTCCGGGCCTCAACTTCAACTTCACTGTTCTGGAGCTTAACGCGATGCTCCAGGAGCTGTTCAAGTACGACCCTCAACATCCCGAAGTGTTCAGGTTGCCGAAGGGTGTCGTTCCGCTATGCAACAACTCCGCGCTCGACCGCATCCGTGCAATGATGTCGCTGTGCGATTCGCATGGAATTGTCCCAACTTGGCAAGAGCCTGCAGACGATGTCGTGCAGGAGTTCTTTGACGGCTTGGTAGAAGTGCCGGTCCGCTCCGACGAAAAGAATGGCCTCACCTGCGACACCACCGATGCAGAGATGACACGCATCGCCACTAGGCTGGAAGAGGCGGCAGCAGCCGCAGCCGCGGGCGAATTTGGATTCACCGTGGAGGAGGCATTGGCAGTAGAGGCGGCAAGCCATGCCGAGCGAGAGGAGCTCGTCGGCGAGAAAGAGCTTGCCGAGCATGACATCGAGTCGAGTGAGCCCGCCGAGGATACGAGCGGCTCATTGGAGATCAACTCATCTTCGTCCTCATCTTCAGGCAGCTCGCCACAAGCAGAGCCTCCATCCCCACCAAGAAGGCGTCTCCGCAAGGCCGGGGACGTAGCGGGGCGGCGGGCGAGTCAACAGTCGCCGCGCCACGTGACACGCTCCACAGCGTCAAGCACTATTGTCGCGGGAGCACCTCATGCTGCTGCGGCAACTGGAGCGGGGTCCACCCGGACCACCGCTTCTGCTCCTGCCGCTTCTCACGCCGCGACGGCAGCCGGAGCGGGGTCGTCTCAGACCACCGCCGCTGTTCCCGCCAAGCGGCCAAGGGAAACTACTCCTCCGCCTCCTCGCGCCGGACGTGAGCCGGACTTCGACTTCTCCGCGTTCAGTTCCGACGAGGAAGAAGAAGAGTAAGATTCTCTTGTTGTACTTGTAGTCCTTCAATTCTTGCTGTTTTATCTTGTATCTCATTTGCTTTACTCTGAACTTATTCCTTTTTAGGACTCTGGCCCAGAGAGCAGCAAAGAGAGCCAAGGTCCCGGTGATTGTCATCGAGGACGAACCCACCGCGATAGCAGGGGGTGCGTCCGAGACAACCTTGCCGAACCCGGCAACTGTTCTCCAGAGCAGCCCCCAGCGTAAGTATATGGTTGGCTTTCCGCTGTTAGGCGCGCATGGATACTCTTTCTTTGCTGACATCTGACTGTTGGTTTGTGTAGTAGCAGAGCAGCCCCACCAGGAGCGCTCGGAGGCCACCCCCGAAATGCCAAGGGAGAGTCCTCCGGCAAGGGAGAGTTCTCCGGCAAGGGACAGCACCAGCATCCCCCCGGCGGCGGAGACTACGACTGCCGAACCTAGTACAGGTAATCTTATCTTCAAAGCTTCCCTTGGGTTCTTCTTCTTTTTGGGTATTTGCTTGACTTTTCTCACTTTTCCGGCCATCAGACCCATCTGCTACGGAGCCGATGGAGACCGAGGTTGCTGTCGACGACGCTGCTGCCACTAAAGAAGCAGCCGGCGCTGATGATCCCACCGGCGACGAGGCCGCCAAAGCTGCCGCCACAGCAGCTGCCGCCACTGATGGCCCTGAGGCCGCAGGAGCGCCAGGCCCTACGTCGACCGCCGACCCGTCCGCCGCTACCGCAGCGCCAGGCTCCGAAGAGCCCCAGCCAGGCGTCTACTTGAAGGCCGGCGACGGCGTCTTCATCAACTTCCCCTGGGCTTCATGCTCCAGGGCGCCGGTCGAGGGAGAGAGCTTTGATGGAGAGGTGCTCGCCTCCGCTGGGCTGATGCTAGTTGATGCGCCGAGCAGCAGCAGCGGCGAGCCTGAGGAGGAGTGGCTGCTGCGGAAGCTGCTGCCGCTCTACCGCGCGCGGCAAGCCAAGCTGGAATCCCGCGAGGCGCTTGTCGCGAAGGCGGCAGCGGACATCGAGAAGCGTGAGGAGGAGCTCCGGGGTCTCAACCAGGAAGCTCTCCGGTCCCTGGCAGAGGAGCGGGAGCAACTCGCCGAAGAGCAGAAGGCCTTCTTCCTCGAGAAGGCCGAAGTTGAGGAGCAACAGCGGCTTGCCGCTGAGAAGCTGTCTGCGCAGGAGGGCAAGCTGGTGCAGTGAAAAGTTAACCTCGACAACCACGAGGAGGAGCCTGCCGCGCGTGAGCAAAAATTCGGCGGAGCCCTTAAGCAAGCAGAGGATGCTGCCACAGTTGCCGAGGCCGCCAAGAAGGAGCTGGAGACGTAGGTGGCACAACTGGAGGCCGATCTCAAGGCAGGTGGTGAAGAGCTTGCCGCGCTCAAGCGTGAGCGGGAGAAGGACGCCCACAACAACTCAGAGCTGCATGTTCGTCTCGCCGAGAAGGGCAAAGAGCATAGCGCCGCCAAAGACTCCAACGTAGATCTTGAGTTGAAGCTGACCACTTTGACCAAGACGCTGGACGGCGCCAGGGAGCAGGAGGTGGCCTTGAAGGAGGAGATCAAGGCCGACAAGGCGCTACTGGCGAGTGCTGCCGCCGCCCAGAATGCTTTTAGGGAGAATGTGGAGCACTGGACGGAGGGTCTCGTGAAAGCTGCCGCAGATATCGACAGGGAGCTGGCACAGCTGGGGGTGGAGGATCTCGGGTATCCCTCTGATGAGAACCTCCAACCCAGCGCCAAGCTCACCTTGTTCTTCAAAGGCGTGGCGACGGCCCTCCAGCAGCTCTGGGAGAAGATCCTAAAGCAGCTGGCCGACGAGTCGCGCAAGATCTGCGCGGGAGCTCTTCAAAAGGTGTTGGTGAAGGTGGCCTTCCGCAACCCGGGCCTCAACCTCACCAACGTCCTCAAGACCCTGCCGCCGGATGCTGATCTGGAGGCGCTCAAGACCCTTGTCGCACCCATTGTGGACAAGGTGAGCGGGATCAAGAGGATTGAGGGCGATCGCGTAGACTAGGCCGCCCGTTTTCTTCTTTTCTTGTCGCTGCTGGTCATGTTATGAGAACAATCTGTTAGAGCCGCGACAAGCTACCTTGTAATATAACTCTATTCCGGGTAATGATTGCAATGTCATTCCCTTTACTTGATTCCTCCCTTTGTATGTTTTTGCCCTACGCTTTTAGGGAACTTGCCGGTGCAGGCACCTTAGCCGCGAGCGCTGAGTGCGGGACGTCAGCAGCCTGCTGGCGGTGCCTCTACCGACAAGAAACCTTGTCGCAACTAGTCGCAGCTCACTTAAGTTGTTGAGCGGACTCGAAACAAAGTAAGGGCGCAACTAGCTATGAGTTGGTTCCTCCGCGCATAGTTTTTCCATACAAAGTGCGGTCGTTCAAGGGAGATAACTTAAAAATTTAAAAAATCTGATTGCTCAAACTTTGGCAACTTATCTTTTTTGTTGCTTGCTTCCCGGTAAGGCGAAACTTTCTTGAACGACGCCTGGTCCATACTATTATCTTCTCCTTTCCCCCCGGCAAACTTGTGGGCGAGGGAACCTTCCTTTCCTTGAGAAAAAAGAAAGAGGAGAAAATAAAGATAAGGAGCCTTACGGCTCGTTATTGCTTACCGGGGAGTAGGTGCTGCACAAAGTGTCAGATTACATATGCAAAAAATAGAAAGCATGAAATTGACAAGATGTGCGGAGCATATGAGCTTTACTTATGCACGGGGTCTGCGCCCGGCTTTGTACAAAGGATTACATGCAACAGCGGCAAGACTTGTACAAAAGGTGGTTGCCAGAACAGGTTCCGGCAACCGCGCCTTACGGGTAAAACTTATGAAGATGCTCAATGTTCCAGGAATTACTCACCGGAATGCTATCTTCGGTCTCAAGGCGGACAGCGCCAGGCCTAGTGACTCGTTTCACCCGGTAAGGGCCTTCCCACTTTGGCGTCAACTTGTTGGAATTCTTGGCGGACTAAACACGCCGAAGAACAAGGTCGCCTTCCTCGAGACTTCTGGCGTTAACTTTGCGGCTATGGTAGCGGCACAAAGCTTGCTGGTAGCGAGCAGCTCGTACAGCAGCCTGAAGACGGTCTTCCTCAAGGAGTAGCGCGTCATCTTGTCGCAGCTGCTCTTGCTCAAGCTCATCATAAGCGAGCACTCGAGGTGACCCGTATACAAGTTCCGTGGGGAGAACTGCCTCTGCTCCATAGACTAGAGCGAAAGGTGTCTGGCCAGTGGCTCGATTTGGTGTCGTCTTGATCGACCAAAGAACCTCTGGCAGCTCCTCGATCCAGTTTCTTCCGCACTTGTGCAGCCTGTTGAAAGTCCTGGTCTTGAGCCCACGCGGCACTTTAGCATTTGCCCTCTTCGCTTAACCATTGCTTCTCGGGTGAGCAACAGAAGCGAAGCAGACCTTGGCGCCAAGATCTTGGACGTACTGCATGAAGGTGCGGCTCGTGAATTGCGTACCGTTGTCGGTGATTATCCTGTTAGGGATCCCGAAGCGGCAAACAATCGACCTGAAGAACTTGACTGCTGACTGTGCTGTCACCTTCTTCACAGCTTCCACTTTCAGCCACTTTGTGAACTTGTCGATTGCAACGTACAAGTACTCAAAGCCCCCGACTGCTCGGGGAAAGGGGTCGAGGATGTCGAGCCCCCAGACCAAAAATGGCCAGGATAAAGGGATCGTCTGGAGAGCTTGAGCTGGTTGGTGTATCTGATTGGAATGGAACTGGCACGCTTCACACTTGGTTACTTGTGCAGTTGCATCCTGGAGGGCTGTCAGCCAAAAGAAACCTTGCCGGAATGCTTTGTCGGCAAGTGCTCTTGCGCCAATGTGGTGACCACATATGCCTCCATGTATCTCTGCCAACAGCTTTTGTCCGTCTTCCCGGTGAATACACTTCAATTTCACCCCGTTGAGTCTTCTTCTGTACAGTGTGTTGTCGACAAACTGGTACATACTTGACTGCCGGGCTACTCTTTCCACTTCTTCTTGCTCTTCGGGAAGTTCTCCTGTCTGAAGGAAACGGACAATCTGTTGTGTCCATGCTGGAGCTTGTGGCTCGACAACAAGGACTAAAGGCAAATCTGCTGCTGCGGGAACATCCGCTTCTACGGCGAGAACCTGCGGTTCTGCCGAAGCTTGACGTTCCCCGGCAAGCTTGCCGGAGCAAAACTTGTCGGGAGCTTCTGCTTCAACGGAACAAACCCTAGGCCTTGCCGGAGCAGACTGCTCCTCAGCGCTCTTGGCGTTGATCTTGGGGACCTTCTTGGCGGCGGCTTCGGGATGCTCTGCCGGAAAATAGTCACCAGAAATTAACTTCCTCTTCTTGCTCTGTCTAGTTGATGGCGTTACAGACGGTTGAGTCAGTTTGAGCACAAAGATCCCTGGTTCCATAGGTAACTTAAGTGCGGCGCACTTTGATAGGCCATCGGCAAGGGTGTTCTGAGCTCTTGGAACATGCTCCATCTGTAGGCCGTCAAAGTGCTCTTCTAGCTTTCTCACTTCGTCGACGTAGGCTTCCATCAACGGACTCTGATAGCTCTTGTTCACTTGGCGGACGACAAGCTGCGAGTCTCCCCTGACAATGAGCTTCTTGATCCCAAGGTCTGCCGCGATCCTGAGTCCGGCAAGCAAGCCTTCATACTCTGCAGTATTCTTTGTTGCTTGCTCCTTGGGAAAGTGCATCTGGACTACGTACTTGAGGTGCTCTCCGGTGTGTGTGACAAGCAGCACGCCAGCGCCGGCGCCTTGCAGCGAAAAGGCACCATCAAAGTACATCAGCCACTCTTTGCTTGCTTCCTCGACGGGGATGCTCATTTCTGGAATTTCTTCATCTGGTGTTGGCGTCCATTCTGCTATGAATTCTGCCAATGCTCTGCTTTGGATAGTTGAAGTACTCTCAAACTTGAGGCCAAAGCTTGACAGTTCCAGTGCCCACTCAACAATCCTGCCTGTCGCTTCTGGATTCTGTAGTATCCTCTTCAGCGGAAAACGAGTGACAACTTTGATCTCATGTGCTTGGAAGTAATGGCGCAGCTTTCTCGAGGCCATGAGAAGGCCGAAAAGCAATTTCTGCACACCAGAGTACCTTGACCTAGCCCCCTGCAGAAGGGAACTAACAAAGTAAACTGGGTGTTGTACCATTCTCTTCTGTATCTCCTCGCGCGTCTGCGCAGATCCATCCTTGTCGGGACCAAAGCTTGTCGGGGAAGCTCCCTGCTTGTCGCTGGATGCGCCTGCCGTGGTTGCTGGCTCGTCATCTGCCTCCCTCTCTGCTACTAACGCAGCACTAACCACTTGATTGGTTGCCGCTATATACAGCAGCAACTTCTCTTGTGGCTTAGGTGCGACAAGTGTTGGAGTGGAGGACAGGTATCTCTTCAAGTCTTGCAGCGCAGCCTCCGCTTCCGGAGTCCATTTCATTGGACCTGCCTTTTTCAATATTTTGAAAAATGGCAGGGCGCGCTCAGCAGACCTAGAGATAAACCTGCTGAGAGCAGCCACGCAACCGGCAAGTCTTTGTACATCCTTGACGCGCTTTGGTGCTTCAATCTACTCAATGGCCTTGATCTTGTCGGGATTGGCTTCGATTCCCCGCTGAGACACGAAGAACCCGAGAAGCTTGCCGGAGGGGACTCCAAACACACACTTCTCGGGGTTGAGCTTGAGGCTGATCTTGCACAGATTTGCAAAGGTCTCGTCTAAATCTTGAATCAGAGTTGCCTTGTCCTTGCTCTTGACCACTATGTCATCCATGTAGGCCTCCACATTTCTGTGTATTTGTGGCTCAAGAGAGACATGGACTTCCCTTGCAAATGTTGAACCAGCATTTTTTAAACCGAAAGCCATCCGTATGAAACAGTACGTGCCACATGGAGTGATGAATGCGGTCTTCTCCTCATCCTCTTCTGCCATGAAGATCTGATGGTATCCTGAGTATGCGTCAAGAAATGAAAGCAAGTCACATCCGGCCGTGGAGTCAACAATCTGGTCAATGCGCGGCAAAGGAAATGGGTCTTTGGGACAAGCTTTGTTAACATCAGTAAAGTCGATACAAAGTCTCCATTTCCCGTTCGCCTTGCGCACGACTACAGGATTGGCCAACCACGTAGGATGGAGCACTCCTCTGACAAGGCCTGCTGCTTCCAACTTCTTGATCTCTTCTGCGATGAATTCTTGGCGCTCCACTGCTTGCTTCCTGACGTTCTGCTTGACGGGCCGCGCATGAGGACAAACAGCAAGATGGTGCTCAATTACTTTCCTGGGTACACCGGGGATGTCAGACGGTTTCCACGCAAACACGTCGACGTTCGCCCGCAGGAAAGCAATGAGCGCGCTTTCCTATTTAGGGTCGAGAGTGGCACTGATGGTGAAGGTACCACCAGTGCCGTCCTCCTTGGCGGACACCTTCTTGGTCTCTGGCGGAGCTGCCATTATCTTCTTACACTTGCCGGTGGAGCTCGATGGTGCGTCCTCGACGGCAGCGCAGCACTCCGAAGAGGTGCGCTTGCCGGAGTGGGCATTAGAACTCTTGCCGGACTTGGTCTTCTTCTTCCCCCCGGGAGCTTCAACGGCAGGTGACTTGCGATCTATTGCGGCTGCCGCTTCCCGGTAGATCTTGTCAGCGCAGATAAGAGCATCCTTCTTGTCGCCAGGGACAGAGATGACGCTTATCGGGCCTGGCATCTTCAGCATGTTGTATGCGTAGTGAGAGGCTGCCATGAACTTGGCGAGTGCTGGACGTCCGAGTATCCCATTGTAGGGCAATGGAAAATCGGCAACGTCAAAAGTGACCCTCTCAGTCCTGAAGTTCACCTCGCTGCCAAATGTTACTGGCAACGTGACCTTCCCCTTCGGCTTGCTCCTTCCCGGGTTGATTCCTTGGAATGTGCCGGTCTCTTCAAGATCGTTGTCAGGGATCTGGAGTTTCTGGAGTACAGCGGAGGAGATCAGGTTCAAGCCGGCCCCGCCGTCAACTAGCATCTTAGTGACCTTGAGGTTGCAGATAGTTGGTGAAACCAACATCGGCAAGCACCCGACCGCAGTTGTGCGATCAGGGTGGTCCTCAATATCAAAGATGATAGGCGTGCTGGACCATTTCAGAAGCTTGCGTGACTCGACAGGTGGTTCCGCCACATTGACTTCCCGCACCCACTGCTTGAGTTGGTGGTGCGAAGAATGCAGAGAAGCACCGCCGTCAACGCACAAGACCTCTGTGGCTTTCTGGAACTCCTGCTCACTGGTCTCGACACCATCCATGTCTTCATCATCGTCGTCATCTTCATCCTTGTCGCGGACGCGGGGAGGTCTGTCTCCTTGCCGCTGCTTGGCCTTGCCGCGGCGTCCTCCCCGGCCGGCGCGCTTCTTGCCGGATTCTCCAGCGCCTCCTTGGGCCCTCTCCTTGTTGTGTCACTTGTATTCAGCCTTTTGCTGCTAGACAAGCTGCTCGACCTTCTTGCAGCTCTGGAGGTCATGGCCCTTGGTGCGGTGGATCTTGCAGTACTGCTTGTCGGTGCCGTCCTGCTTGTCGGCGACCGCCACAGTCTGGCAGTTGGTGCATGCGGCAATCTCCTTGCTGGAGCTACCAGCTTTGGCGTTCTTGGCGCCACCTTCGTTACCGGACTTCTCAATGACTAGCACATCTTTGCCTTTCTTCTTCCTGTTGTTCCGCCGCCGGTTTTTCTTTGCCGGGGCAGCATCCTCGCTGTCAGATCCTCCTGCTGCTGTATTCTCTCCGGGGAGTTTCCTCCCTTCCTCAGCACGTGCACACTTGTCGGCTAGGGCATACAGCTCACCGACGTCTCTGATCTTGCACATCGCCATCTCCTCCCGCATCCTGCGGTTACGCACGTTTTGATGGAACGCGCTGATGACCGCAGCAGGGTGGACATCTGGGATGTTGTGCTGTACACGGCTGAATCTCTGAATGTACTTGCGCAGGGGCTCTCCTTCCTTCTGGGCGAGCAGATGAAGGTCACTCTCTTGGCCATGAGGTTTGTGGCCGCCTGTAAAGGCGCCGACAAACTGATGGCATAGGTCTGCCTAGGAGGATATGGAGTTGTCCGGCAAGCGCATGAGCCAGGACCTGACGTTGGGCTTGAGCACCAGCGGGAAGTAGTTGGCAAGGATCTTATCGTCCCGCCCCTCGGCAGCCTGCACCGCGATGGTGTAGATGATGAGGAACTCCGACGGATGCGACTTGCCGTCGTACTTCTCTGGTACGTCTGGCTTGAAATTCTTCGTGTTGGGCCATTGGACTTGCCGCAGCTCACGAGTAAACGCAGGGCAACCTACCGCGTACGGCAAGTCGCCTGGTTCCCCTGGCGCGTGCATGTCGACAGAGGGCCCAGCGCGCTGGTCCGATTGACGCCGCACTTTTCTTCGGCGCTCGATGCGAGTACGAGCGTCTTCTTGCTGTCGTTCGTGAAGAACTTGGCGCTGATCGCGACGAGCTCGTGGATCTGATGACGCGGTGGAGTCGCTGTCGAGGTGGATCCGGTGAGTCGGCGATCTTGGCCTTCGGGGCGGAGAGTGCACAGTGGTTGCACCCCCACCGGTCTTGTCGCCACCGGCTCGTGCCTGGCTGACTTGCCGCGGCTGCGACGTGCTCGGCTGCCGTTGAGTGTCGCCGTTAGCGAAGCCGATGAGACTCTGAATGATGGCCCTCCAGTCGTCGATCTTGTCTACCGTTGGAGGGTAGTCCAGGAGCAGTTGAGCTCGCGCCAAAGCTTCTGCTGTAGTGGCGGGTGGCGGTGGCGAACGGTGCGAAGAGCGGGATATGCTCGGACTTCTAACTATGTTAGAAGGAGCAGTATCCCGTCCAGGCGACCGTGCCTCGCTCGTGCCAGCATGTTGGCGTGCATGCTGGTCTTGAGCACTCCGAGATCCAGCAGCTCGATCTTGGTCCAGCAAACGCATGGTACCGTGAGTACCATGGCGCTGCCGGTCCCGCGCCTCCTGAGATGGGCGCGGGGCATGTACGGACGCCGAGGTCTTGGAGTGCGCCCGGGCGTTGTGGGAGCCGGCTACGCCGCCGACGGCAGCGCAGCATTGTCCTTGGACCTGGCAGCACCGTCAACTCCCTCGTCGATGCCCATTCTTCCGCCGGCGTCTGCCCCATCAGCCGTTTGCTCCGGCGGTGGTGGGTTCGGCGCGGACAGAGCAGCCGCATCCGAAGCCTTCTTCTTCGGCGGCATGTCGATGAAGATGATGAAAATCTAGCTCGTGTGAACGCCGGATCTGGTTCACACAACCTCGATCCCCCTACCTGGCGCGCCAAAGATGTAGGGGGACTAATCCACGAGCACCTATGGGACCGGCGGACCGAGTCCCTTTCGGTTCGGCGGGGGCGAGGGTCGCACGAAGAGCGGATCGAGGCGAAGCACACGAGCAGTTTACCCAGGTTCGGGCCGCACGGATGCGTAAAACCCTACTCCTGCTTTTGTGGTTTGTATTGAGTTCTTGCTCGGGAGAACGGAGTGCTACAGTACACCCCAGCAGCCAACGAGACCGAGTGTGAGTGTTCTCTTCCTCCCCCCTCTACGTTGCGCATGGGCCTCCTTTTATATGCTCAAGGGGTCACCGATAGGTGGCAACGTAGACAAGGGTAAAAATGGAAAGGCGTTGTGGTTGGTACAGCTACCTGCTACAGTATATCATACCTAACCCTGATGGTAGGGGACAAGAGCATTAAATGCCCGTCTGCGTCGCCTAAATAGTGTAAAAGGGACCGTCAGGGACGCCACCGCTCGCCACGATGGCAATCTTGTCAGTGCCGCTTGCCACCGCGCACCGCTGGCTGCACAGCCTCCCGCCACGTATGCCTGGAAGGGTCCCAGAGCGACACGTTGGTGGATGTGCTGGAGCGCGGGCACAGAGTGGTGGCTTGCCGCGGCAAGCGCCTTGCCGTGGTCGTTGTCTTGTCGCGTCCGGGAGCTTGTCGCTCACTGGGCCTTGCCGGGACACGTGGCGCGTCGCGGCAAGTTCCTTGAGATGCCTTGGTTGGCCTTCCCGGCAAGCTCCTCTTGCCGGGGTCTTGTCTCCTTGGCTTGGATACTTTGTCCTTGAATGGCTCCAAAGGAACCACGGAGGACCTTGGCGGTCACCCGGCAAGCCTTGCTGCGGGATGCTACAACTGCCCATGCACAAGTTCGGGATACTAGGGTACCCCTACTCTAGTACACCGACACTTTCTTTCAAAAAATCTCTTCTGGAGAGAAGATTGCTATCTCCACGCGAGCTTCTCATAGGCCAGCGCCACTGCATGCAGTCATGTGAGAGAGACGGAGACATCCATGCAACATGCAGAGAGAGGAGAACGCGGGCGGACAGCCAATGGGATGCATGGGGCATTTATAGCTGCTAGCTCCTCCCATCCATGCGCCAGGGGTATTTCCATCCAGAAAACATGCAGCTAGCCCCTGCCTTGGTATCCGGGTCTGCTCTTATGCGCAGAGTAAAAAGAATCGGAGGGAGTAATAGTAGTAAATACTAGCCTCACCCCTTCGCCGAGGAAAGATCTACAGTTGGAAGGGACAAGGCCCTGCGGTTACTACGCTCTTATCTCCTCCTTGCCAGTTCCCCTCCCCCCGAAGGGAAGGCAGTTCGTCGCTGCTCCCATGGATTTGCCAGGCAGTTCTCCTCCTTGTCGGGGCTGGGAGACCTTGGACGACGATCCTGTGGGAGAAATTGTACGCCGCTCCGACATCCTCACCGCCGCAAGACTCGATGCTTCCTGCACCAACTTTTTCAAGATGCTGGTTAAACAGGCCATGCTTGTTGGTCTTCCATGCGTCCTCGAGGAGAAGGTTCTTCTATGGGAAAATCCTTCGAACAGTCCACCGCTCCCTGGCCATGGTTGCACGTTGACTCCGCTAGAGTTTCCGACGTTGAGAGGTAGTCGGATATTGTCCGATGAGCAGGTCAGTAATGGAGTTTGATCATGTAGTACTTCCTCCGTCTAGGTGTGTAAGTCATCTTACGTTGTGCATCGCGACCAAGGCGGAGAGCAAAACGAGAAAACTTAATGTCTTTTTGCTAATTAATAGCATTGCATGCAATGAACTAACCACTGCATGTTATGTTTGGTAGGCTCAAGTCATTGAAAGAATGCACAACCCACATATCTTATTGGTTGATATGCCTGTCGGCGTTCTGGGAACGGGGGTCCCCAGACTTGCCTGCCTGCGGCCTGCGGCGTGGCTCAAAGGGGGGGGCCAGCACGGCCCATCTTCACCAACACAGACCCAAGACCCTCGCGAGGGGCCAAGCCTCGCGGGGCGGACAACGCGGAGCTTTCTCAGGCACGGCCTCACCAGGCTGGCTTGCGAGGAGGCAGAGAGATCAAGGCGGGGTACCTCACGAGGTGCCCGTGACGCAAGCCATGACGACCAAAGGCGCGAGGCGGGTGCCAGCCCGCGCAGTGTCCTCCTTTCCACTTTGGTGCAAAGGGAGCAAGCGCAGTCGCGGAGTACCGAGGCGTCAGGCAAAGGTTGCCATTTCGGTGCAACAAGACCAAGACCGGGAGGACTGCAAGACGGAGGTCATCATGGAGCCCAAGACAGCGTCACCACCAAAGCTTTGTGCTGGCGAAGACTACTTTTGTCAGGATAGCTGGTACTAGCTGTCCCCCTTCAAATTCGACCGCCAATGTTGGATCCCTTCCCGCTCAATATTTGGGAAGAGGACCAGGGCCTCTATAAATAGGACAAGCCCCCCACGGGGAGAGAGAGGAGAGAATTAGAGAGAGAAAGAGAGAGGGGTGACTGAACTCCTCCCAGCAGTTCATCGCCTCAGCCAAGAGCAGACCCTCGCGAGGCTGTTCTTCCTTGTATTGTTCATCATCATCAAGCCAAGAGGCAATCCACCACACCACACACTGGAGTAGGGTATTACACCACAACGGTGGCCCGAACCAGCATAAACCCGGTGTCATTCGTGTTGTTCTTTCCATAGCTTAGATCTTAGCGAGGTGGAGGGGGCAGGTAGGTAGGAGGCGAAATCTCCACACACACCCTAGTGTTCGAACCTCAAGGGTCAGCCGGAACCCGAAATCTGACATTTGGCGCGCCAGGTAGGGGTGCGCCGGAATTCGTCTTCCACCGCCCCGTTCTCCTCCGACCATCGCGCCCATGTCTAACGCTCGTCGGGCCCGCGCCGAGCGCCGGGACGCTCTCGCTTCCCGCGTCGCCCAGACGGCTCCTGTCGGCGGGCGTCCTCGCCGTTCCCCGTCACCTGCCGTCAACGCCGCCACCGGCCCGGCGGGGGACGAGCAGCAAGCATCGTCTCAGCATTCGTCCGTGCGGCTACCGTCCGCACTGCTACTCCCTCGCTCA
Source organism: Triticum aestivum (assembly GCF_018294505.1). NCBI lineage: Eukaryota > Viridiplantae > Streptophyta > Magnoliopsida > Poales > Poaceae > Triticum > Triticum aestivum. The sequence continues at coordinate 123,501,378 of NC_057803.1, forward strand.
CCCCAGCTGGTTCCTCGTCCCGCGGGCTCCGCACACCCATGGAGGCTCGAGCTGCACTCATCGCGGCAAACGAGCTCCTGCGCTACCATCCCGTCGATGATGTCTATGAAGAATGGCTCGACCGCGTCGCCGAGCTTGTCCGCGCCGCAGGGGGCTCTCCTGCGCCGTCCGCTCCGCTGCACCGCACCCCGCCCCGCGCGGGCGACGAAGCTCTGACAGCGCCCCGGCCGCCTCCTGCACAAGAAGGCGCCATGGCTCCAAGGCGCGTGGCCCCTGGGCGGAACTCGCTCCGTCAGGTGCGAGCGCAGCAACAGCAGAGCTGCCAAGAAGTCCCTCGGCCGCAAGAAGCTGCCCGGGCGCTCCCTGCTCCAGCATGTCGTGACCATGCTCCTGCTCCCGCGCATCAAGACCCAGCTGCAGCGCATGGGGACATGGAAGACCAAGCTCTCCGTCACGCAAGGCCTCCCTGGCCACAGCAGGTTGTCGTGCCTTCACCACCGAGCTACGCAGCGTCGCGTGGCCCGGCAAGTTCAAGCCGGACCTGCCTCCTCATTACGACGGCACGGCTGACCCTGCGGAGTTCCTCCAGCTCGATGAGTTGGGCATTGAAGCTGCCAACGGAGACGAGAAGGTCATGGCGAACTGGTTTCCCATGGCGCTCAAGGACAGGACCCGCACCTGGCTCCTGAACCTGGCTCCAGGCACGATCTCCTCCTGGGACGAGATGCGCACCCGCTTCATCGCCAACTTCCAAGGTACTCGCGACCGGCCACCCGCCGTGAGCGACATGCGCCGCATCAAGCAACAACCCGGGGAGACCCTGCAGAAGTACATCCAGCGCTTCAACAACGCACGCCTCAAGATTCCCAAGGTGACTTAGGAGGCCATCATCTCAGCCTTCTCCGACGGCGTGCGTGATGTCAAGATGAAGGAGGAGCTGGCGATGCATGAAGAGCTGTGCACTTCCTTGGAGCTGTTCAACTTGGCAACCAAGTGCGCCGGGGCTGTGGAAGGGCGTCTCTCCCTCCTCGAGCTGCCTGCCGCAGACCCAGAAGAGAAGAAGCCCAAGGCAAAGGATGTGAAGCGCAAGGGGGCTGCCGTGCTCACGGTAGAACCAGACACCAAGCGGGGAAGAGATCAGCCCGAACCTTCCAAGGGCAGCCGGTACTGTGTGTACCACGACCTCCACACCCACAACACCAACGAATGCCAAGAGCTCCGAGCCGTGCGAGAAGGAAGGATCGGCCGTCGCCTCGACCGCGGTGACCGGGGCTACGTTCGAGGAGGAGGAAGGAACGCAGGACGCTGGGAAGACCATGGCCCGCGCCAAGGGTGGCGCGATCAACCTCGCGAGGATCGCTGGCAAGACCCACCTCGCGAGGTAGACTGGAGGGATCAGCCTCGCGAGGATCGCCCGCATGGCAACGCAGGCCTCCCTCCGCTGCCGCCGTAGCCAAGGAGAAACGAGGACTGCCATCAAGACGAGGGGGCTGGGGGATTCCAGGAGCCGCGCGCGATCGCCTGCATCCTGGGCGGGGCTCAAGCCGCAGCCTCTCAACGCATCTTCAAGCAGTTCGCCCGCGAAGTGAATGCAGTCCTCCCCAGGCTTGAAGCCACGCGCCCTCTCAGGTGGTCGGCGTGCGTCATCACGTTCAGCTCAGCAGATCAGCTCAAGTGTGCGGCTACAACCGAAGTGCTCCCGATGCTTTGTTCCCCAATCATCAGCAACATGGTGGTCACCAGGACCCTCATCGATGGTGTGGCAGGGCTCAACGTCCTGTCCATGGAAACATTCAACAATCTCCAAGTGCCCTACAGCTAGCTTCATCCAACCAAGCCCTTCTCCGGAATCACCGACGGCTCCACGGTCCCGATTGGGCAGGTCCGCCTCCCTGTCACCTTCGGGGCACGCGACAACTACCGCATCGAGCTCATCGACTTCGACGTCGCTCACATTCGCCTACCGTACAACGCCATCCTTGGGTACCCAGCGCTGGCCAAGTTCATGGCCGTAACTCACCACGGCTACAACGTCCTCAAGATGCCAGGAAGTGGCGGAGTCATCACGGTGCCCTGTGAAGAGAAGGACGCGGTGTGTTCCCTGGAACGAGCCTTTCAGGGCGCGTCACTGGAAGACCCGGATCGCGGAAGCAGGAGGCTTCCTGAGACCACCCCCAAGAAGAAGAAGACATTGTCCGGCCCGGCCCCTCGGGAGGCAGGCCCCTCTGGGCCCGTGCCTGCCCAGGGGGAACCTCCTTCCATCCCATAGGAAAGCGCACCCGGCGCCCTCCTCAGGCAGGGCTCAGGGGCTCTCCCCTCGAGGGCCACCGACCTGGCTAGGGTCACGAGGGAGGCGCTTGGGCACCACATGGAGGCGTGTTTCGAAGCACGTTTCCCTCAAGAAGGAGTAAGGCAAGGAGAGATAGACCCTCAGGAGTTCGTCAGCAAGGCCATTCAGGAGCTACAGGAGTCAAGAGTCATGAAAGGCGGCCGCCGTCTACCAGCAGTGGCTCCCCATCCAGGCGAGGATGGTGGGCTGCGCGTCTGCATCGACATACTAGGGCTCAACCGAGTCGCCTCTCTGGAGCGCCTCTGGCCCTCGCAAGTGGGGCACTGCGGAGGTCCACCCCACAGCTACGTTCGCATGCCTTACGGCTTGCCGGACGCGGCTGCCACGTACCAGCGCCTCATGAGGGGCATCATGGCGGCACAAGAGGCCAGGCGTTCCGCAGCCCTGCGGAGATGGAGATGGTCCGCAGGGAGCCACCAGCGCCTCTGGAGCCTCCCGAGGCCCCTGGGTCTAGGGGCTCGTGAGGATTGGCTTCCGCAGCCCACCGAGTCTGCTACGCCAACACTCCTTCGTCCTCAACATCATCAGGTGACATCTTTCAAGTTTCATTTCCAGCTGGGAGCGCCCCCCAGGGATGCATTATTCCCAGGCCGTGTGGGTCCGTCCCTGTGGCATGTATCCCTTTTATTTCATGTTGTTAGCTTACCTTGTTGGGGGCGCCCCTCGGGCTGCGTCATCCCCCAAGTTGCTCAGGCCAGACCCAACGGCATGTATCCCTTTTGTGTTTATTTCCGGCTATGCGTTCGACCCACCATGCTTGATTATTTGATGCCTGTCCACGGCACCTCTTCTTCTCCATGCCGACCACTTGCACGTTAAAGGGGGGGTACCTGAGCATCGCGACTCAGGGCTCTTACTGGCTCTCCAGCCCTCACCCTCTGCCCTTGTCCACGGCATCGCGACCTGGCATACCAGCGACGGCTGAGACCAGCTCGAGGGCCGGGACCCAAGGACGTAGAGTGCCGGCATCTAACCAAATTTGCAGGGACACATCATAAGATAAGGCCCAGTGCCAGGCGCAACCCGCCTAGAGGTAGGGCCCCGTGAGTCCCGCGCTGGCCCACGGGTGCCCAGATACACCTCGCCAGGCCCTACCATGCTAGCCACGTGTCAGGGCGGGGCTATACACGCCCCGAGGGCTCCTCTCGGAGGGGTCCCCCCTCCCACGTACCAGTGGAAGCACCATGCTCCGTGCTGGCTGACGACACTGCCGAGGAGCGGCTATGCCCATACACATACGGAAGCGCTATGCTCCGCGCTGGTGATAAACAACTAAGGGTGGCCCCGGGCCGCATCAACCTCAGGGAGCCCAGAGCTTAGTGTCTAGCCTCATCATAACTCCTCCCCTCGGGAGTGCCGCGCGAGGGGGCTGGGCACGGGGGCTACGCCTGGGTCACGCCCAGACGCACGCCGCCCAGCCAGGCCCCCCCGGGGCCTGGTTCGTCACGCGTCTCTCCCCGAGCGGAGCCAAGGTACGAAGGCCGTTTGAGCGTCAAGCGGGACTCCTGAGCATCGCGACTCAGTAGCCTAACTGGTCACGTAGCCCCTCACTCCTTAGTTCCGAAAGGCTAACGCTGGGTGAGGTATGCGCGCGGCCGGGCTCTACAGACGTAGAACGGTAGATCCACCGACATCACACCTCCCTACTTGCTGTTCGTGCGCCAAGGGGGACTCCTGAGCATCGCGACTCAGGAGCCTAACTTGTCACGTAGCCCCTCACTCCTTGGCCCCGTCCTGGTTTCCGGTCGGGACTAACGCTGGGTCAGCTATGCGCGGGGTCGGGCTCTGCCGGCGTAGAATATAAGCAAGTAGGAAGGAAAAGCGCAAATTTCAAGGAATTCAAAAGCAAATATTACAGTCCACACTGTTATCTCAATGCCAAACGCAACTTTAAACGCCCACCCGAGGCATGATACATGTGCAGGAATTAAAGGCAGGACAGGAGCCACAACAGAGTCACTTGTCGGCGGTGGAGTAGCGCGGAGTGGGTGCGCCTCATGGAGCAGTGGGGTCGGCAGCGCCTTGCTTCGGCTCGGTGCTGAAGGCCCGGAACTTCCCCAGCAGAGCCTCCGTGCAACCCTTCACGGCCTCGGCAGCGGCAGCGGCACGCTCACCGCTTACTGGCTCCAGCAGGCCGTCAAGGTCGATATCGGGATCGCGAAGGTAGATGTGGGTGAGCACCCGCGTCAGTGCTGCAGAAGACAGGACACGCGCCTTGGCCTCGGCCGTGGGGCCAAGGCCAAGGGCGACATCTTCAAGAGCGCGAACCAGGAAGGGAAGCAGCTTGGCGGGGCCGTCCTCAGTGCCAGCCAGCGGGCTCTCCAGGCCGCTGTCGTAAAGCGTCCTCAGCGACGAGCGAGCCTTTGCCTCCATCTCCTTGAAGGCCACGCGGTCCTCGGCAAGAACCAGGGCCTTGTCGTCCATCTTGGCCTTCCTCGCCCCCAACTCCTGCTTCAGCGTGCCTAGGCGGTCGCGGCGCTTCCTGAGCTTGACCTCCCTCTCCTTGACGGCCGCCTCGCGAGCCTTCACACCTTCTTCCTGCTCTTGGCGAAGGCGGACCTCTTTCGTGAGCTGGTCCCGCAGGCCCTGCAGCTCGTCCTCCAGCGCCTTGCAGCAACCACGGACGTCGACCAGCTCCCCTAGGGCTGCGTCACGAGCAGCCTTCGCCTCAAGGATGGCCTGCTTCTCCTCATCGCAAGCCGTCGAGGCCTGGACCAGCGCCGCCCGAATCGAAGCGTCAGAGCGAACCCATCCTGAAGCCAGCTCCAAGCACCCGGCCACCAAGCGAGGGTCAGCGCCAAGAAGATCATGCCGCAGTCGGTCCAGCTCAGCGACAGCACGATCCAGAATGGCAGAAGGAGTCGGAGAGACAGCAGCCGGTGGAGTAGGAGGAGAAGGCGGCTGCGCGGCCACAGCATCCTGGGGCGGAGTCTGCTGCGCCCCAACGGCTGTAGTGGCGGCGTCAGGCAAGGACACCTCGGGAGTCACTTGGACCGTGGGGTCCGAGCTCGCCCCAGCCGGCTCAGCCAGGCCTTGCAAGGACGACCGGGTAGGAGAAGCCCGTGCGTCGCGGTCACCCTCCTTCGCGGGCAGAGGCACTGCCACAGATGGAACCTCAGGAGCTCCCTTCGACTTCTTTGCTGCGGGCGCCATCCTGTCCAAGAGATGCGGATGTCAAGCCTCAGAAGCAGAATAAGAAATAAAGACAAGAATCAAACGCTTACGGGTCGTCGCCAGTGAGCTCGAGCGGCCTCCGGCTAAATTTGAAGCCTGAAAGCCGGCTGGAAGGGTCAACCTCGGGAAGCTTGGAAGCGAAAGGTGCGGTCTGCCTCGGGGCCGGGGCAGACCCGCGGGAGATCAGCCCGGTCCTGTCCTTCTTCGGGATCGGGGGCAAGCTCCCGCCGTCCTGCTCGTCGTCATCCTCGTCGTCATTGCTCGGAGAGAGGCGGAGAACGCGGGACCTGCGCAGGGGGAGGGGAGCCCTCGACTCTCCGTCAGTCGCCTCGGAGTCAGGCCCTCTTTCCCGCTCCCCTCCTTCCTCCTCTTCGCTGGAGTCGTCGGAGGGCACGTCCACCGGTTCCTCGGGAGTTTCCATGGGCACGGGCCCATCCCCGTTGAAGACGGGCATGGACTCCAGTTCCTGCTCCCAGTCGTCGCGGAGGAACAAGGGCGTAGGAGCACCCTCCAACCTCACCACATCGCCCCCAACCAGAGATTGGAGGACCGCAGCCAGATCTCCGTCGGCCAAGGCCGCGGGGCTCGGATGGGGCCTCCACATCGGAAGTGAGTACTGCCGAAGCGGAGCCTGCTGGTGCTCCAGGAACTCCCTTAGTAGCGACGCGCCGGTCAGCTTCGCCGCCATCATGTTGGCCGGCCTCAGATCCGCATCCATCTTCTCCAACACCGGCTTCGTGCGGGGGTCCGCGAGCTCCACTCGACCCCAATCGCTGGAGCTCGTGGGCTGCTCCGTGGGCAAGATCAGCCGAGGGTGAATGCGCCCAGCATCCACCAAGACCCACTTGCTCCTGAAGCCCTCAATCCTTTTCCCGGGGTTCGCGATGGCAATGGCGCCACCGTACGCGATGAAGCTCGCGCACGCGGAAGCAGGACCGCGAGAGGTCCGGAGGTAGAAGTAGTGGCGCAGCAAGGCCACTGAGGGCTGCACCCCTACATGAGCCTCGCAGTAATAGGCGAAGATTGCCAGGAGAAGGACGGAGTTGGGGTGGAGATGTAGAGCCTGTAGCTTGTAATGGCGGAGGACACAGAAGAAGAACTCGGAGAAGGGAGGCACCAGGCCAGCAGCAATGGCACTTGCGAAGAACGGATAGAAGGTGCTCCCTTGACCCTCAGGGGTGGCGGAGCCGGCCTTGAACACCTTCACCCCGTCGATGCCCCGCCCCGTCGATGCCCCACACAACCGGGCAAGGCTCGCCTCCGACACGTTCGGCGAGTCCAGGGCAGACGAGTACCAAGCTACGGCCGGGGGCTAACGAGGCGCCATGGCTTCCTAGGTCACGCAGTCAGAGTAGATCTGGAAATTTTGGGGGAAGGAAGGAGAGGCGCAAGAAAGGGGATCTGAGCAGCAACCGGAGAAAGCAAAAAGCAAAGCCTAGGCAGATGTCGCTCCCTTATCAACTCGCACAGTTGCTAAGGCGCTCACGTCCAATCAACCGCCATGCGGCGCCCAAGGCCGCAGGCTGTTAGGGCCCGCTGCGCTTTGCTCTTGCCCTTCCGCCTCCCTGCACGGCGAAGTCCGGGCGTGCCTTGGGCCCGGGGGCTACTGTCGACGTTCTGGGAACGGGGGTCCCCAGACTTGCTTGCCTGCGGCCTGTGGCGTGGCTCAAAGGGGGGGGGCAGCACGGCCCATCTTCACCAACACAGACCCAAGACCCTCGCGAGGGGCCAAGCCTCGCTGGGCGGACGACGCGGAGCTTCCTCGGGCACGGCCTCACCAGGCTGGCTCGAGAGGAGGCAGAGAGATCAAGGCGGGGTACCTCACGAGGTGCCCGTGATGCAAGCCATGACGACCAAAGGCGCCAGGCGGGTGCCAGCCCGCGCAGTGTCCTCCTTTCCTCTTTGGTGCAAAGGGAGAAAGCGCAGTCGCGGAGTACCAAGGCGTCAGGCAAAGGTTGCCATTTTGGTGCAACAAGACCAAGACCAGGAGGACTACAAGACGGAGGTCATCGTGGAGCCCAAGACGGCGTCACCACCAGAGCTTTGTGCAGGCGAAGACTACTTTTGTTAGGATAGCTGGTACTAGCTGTCCCCCTACAAATTAGTCCGCCATTGTTGGCTCCCTTCCCGCTCGATATTTGGGAAGAGGACCAGGGCCTCTATTAATAGGACAAGCCCCCCACGGGGAGAGAGAGGAGAGAATCAGAGAGAGAAAGAGAGAAGGGTGACTGAACTCCTCCCAGCAGTTCATCGCCTCAGCCAAGAGCAGACCCTTGCGAGGTTGTTCTTCCTTGTATTGTTCATCATCATCAGCCCAAGAGGCAATCCACCACACCACACACTGGAGTAGGGTATTACACCACAACGGTGGCCCGAACCAGGATAAACCCGGTGTCATTCGTGTTGTTCTTTCCATAGCTTAGATCTTAGCGAGGCGGAGGGGGGCAGGTAGGTAGGAGGTGAAATCTCCGCGCGCACCCCAGTGTTCGAACCTCAAGGGTCAGCCAGAACCTGAAATCCGACAATGCCACAAAACAAAAAACGAGAAGGGAGTTAATGTATGGTGCCTAAGTGTTTTGGGATTATTTGGTTTTCGTAAGGTGACTTACACACTTAGATGGAGGGAGTACTTAGTTATTCCATTTCCATCTCATAATTTCTCCGCTGCCCATCGTCTTATATATAGGTCTGGGTTGGTGCCAACGAAGATTGGCTTGCATACCTCCGGCCGGATACCACCATCATTTTGCACAACATGCACAGCAGTGTGGCCGTTCCGGTAGACCCCTTCTCCACCATTGGGATCGGCCTTCTGGACTGGCTGGGCTTGAATACGTATGATGATGCCTACATGAGATTGAAGAAGATAGCAATTGCGGACCCGCCGACAAAGCGATGCGGCTATGACGATTACTATATCATCGTGGTGTTCGACAAAAGGATTGCCATCAATGCAAGAGGCAGTAACGACAGAGGCTGACGCATGTTGGCGGCGGCAGATTTGTACCCCTACACATTCGAAGACGCCATGCGCCATCTAGGCCGCATCTTCGCGGTGACAAGCCAGGGGACTTGTTTAATCTGGTTGCCATCCTACGGTATAGGAAATTACAAACGGAATGCACAAACCATCATTTGCATCCCTAACAATACTCCATTATTTTGCAGGGACCAGTCATCCCCCGATCAAAATAAGATCGCCGATCCCGGATGTGCATTTGCATCCGCGATTCGGTCTAACCTGGAACCTTGTAGCTGACTTTGGCATATTGGTATCAACTGTCTTAGCAGTCGTTACCCATGGTACCACTGATGGGCAACATGGTCACACAGTCTACCACGATCTGATCGTCACCATCTACCCAGGTATTCCATTTTTTAACCCTCTCGCCTTCTCTTTCATTGTTGTACTAGTAGTATAATTTGTAGTACTAGTAGGAGTACTTTTTACCTTGGAGGACGCGTATTGCTAGCTAGGCCCTTGAAGACTTGAACCCACTAGCTGCCACCATTTTTGTTTTTCCATGTCTTACTATCTCATCCATGTAGCCAAGAGTGGTTATATATAATAAGCCGGTTATTTTACTTCCTCTATACCGGAGTAGTACTATTTGCTGCACAGTATTACTGACCGCCATATTTGAGCTCAACATTATTATGCATGGACCTTGACTATGTACGTCATCATGTGTCTAGATCTGGGATGTCGCGTGTACCAGATGCATGGCGCCGAGTTCGACCCCCGTGATGCTACGTGGGTGCCGAGGAACACTCTTGGAGAGTACTCACTTTTCATTGGGGACAACTACCCCATTGTGAAGCGGATGCCACCTTCCGTGCACGACACAGAAGGCCTGCCGTTCATTAAGCATGGTTGTGTCTTCAGTGCGCACCGCCAGATGAACGACATGATGGGACACGCTATCCCTGATTTATGCCGCTTCAGCTTGGATGAGTCTCCATCGTGTGGAACCGGACTAGAAAGCTGCGACAATGATTCCCGTTGCCCACTGCTATGGATCATGCCATCCATGAAGAACACCTGGGACTGGAACCTGGAGGAGGACATGTAGCCCATCAATAACGTGTAAGTGGAATACGGTAATTGTGAATGGTAGCGCTGTGAATATATGTAGACTAGTCGTGCACAAATTTATCACATGAATTGGAGATGAACTTGTGTGGCATACTGGCATTTGTCCTTTAGAATTTATTACTAGTAAATGTGTTATGTGTACGTGCAACTTGTGTAGTTGTTGCACGGGCTCCAACACGCTCTTTGAGAAAAAAAAGCTGGCACAGCTTTGGATATACGTGACGTGGCGGCATCATACAGTGGCATCGTTCGCTATAGTTGTAGTACACTCCTACTAGGATGACAACTCCTATAAAACCTTGCGCTTGGCTCTTTGCCTCTTCGGGAGGTTCAACAGTTCATACTCGTGTGAACCTTGCACTTGGCTCTTCGCCTCTTCGGAAGGTCCATCAATGATGATACTACAGTACAATATGCTTCTGGCAATCTGACACCGATTCAACTGCTGCACGTCCACCACGAGGGCGAGGGCGAGGGAGAGGGAGAGGGAGAGGAGAGGGAGAGGGAGAGGGCACTGTAGTCAAAACCCTCTCCTCGTCCTACGAACCACCGCGTGCATGGGCGAGGGAGAGGCGTAGTAAGCAAGCTTCTCCTCGTTCGGCGAGTTGACGGGACACATCAAAGCAGTACTAGTACTAGTAGTAGTAGTCCATACCGCGTTCTTTCCGATTAATATGGCTTAATTTGAAATGAGAAAAATACACTGGCGGTCAATGTATGTAACAATATGCTCTTTACGGTCACTATATATAGTTTTGCGGCAATTATACGATCACTAGCTCATCATAGAGCACCGTATTGCACCCTACTTACTGGCCAAATAGTTGATGTGGCACTTGGTTGACTGGTTAAATTGTCACCTGGTTTCTGGGTCCCACCTATCAGTTGGCAGAGCAAAGAAATCAGTTAAACAAAACTTTACACAGGCGCGACACGAGTCCAACCCTTGCGCGCGAACCGCCCTAGCTATGTATGTGAGTGCATGCACGTGTCCTCCCTTGGTCTTCCAACAAAGAGTGTACATCGACTATAAAACAAAGAGTGTAGTACATGATGTACATCTACACTTCCAATGCTTTTAGCCTTTACTCTAAATCGATATTGATTGACTAATGCACCAACTTGTGATGTAGGTATATGCTACATGTCTATCCTTAATTACAACATGAAACGGCCTTCATTTAATCTTCTTATCTCAATTGTCGCATGCACACATAAGTCTGCTACTTTTGGGCGTTAATTACGCACTGGTCAATGTGTAAATCTCTAAATGTACAGTCTTTCATGGACGTAGGGAGTAGGTTGAGCACTTGAGCGTGAGCGTGTGTGTTGCATCGTGTGATGTGTGCCGCATGGGTGCGTGAGTGTTGCGTGCGTCCATGTGTATGTGTGAGTGTTGCATGCATGCATGCATGCATGCATGGGGCTTACTCCCTCCCATTGACATTTTCATATTTCAAGCTTCCTCTGTTCCCTCCATATGGTGATACTCCCTCTGTTCCCAAATAGTACGGAGTAAAAGCCTCCCTCTGTTCCCAAATACAGAGTATTTGTCTTTCTATAGATTTCAACAAGTGACTAGGTATGGAGAAAAATGAGTGAAGTGAGCGTAGAGGCATAGGGATACTGTAGAAAGGAAGTCCTCGCGATCCATTATTCCCCATCTCGGTCAGAGAGAACTATTCAACTAGTCTTCGCAGTGAAGTGACAATACACGCTGCAGCAGATGGGACACGTAATTAATAAGCTGAACCAGCGTGTTGGTGTTACTAAATCAGCCTTACCCAGTACTGCCATCTCTTCTTCTTCCTCCTCTCTTCTTATTCCTCCTCTCTTCCCCATCGTCGGTCGCACACCATTTACCCCCGGTCACTGCTCACCCACCCGCGCCATCTTCCTTGGTAGCTCGCGCGTACCATATCCCCCCGCTCACTGCTCGGCCACACGAGGAGAAGCTTCTTCACTCGACCGCCCGAATCCACTTCCCCGCTGGCTCGCAGGCACCGAAAACCCCAATGGCAGAACCGACTGACACACAGAGTCGCGATTGGAATTCCCTCCCCGATGTTCTCTTGGAGCAGATCTGTGGTCGTATGGACCTACTCAGCACCATCCGTCTGGCCGCATGCTCAGTGTCTTTTTACCGTCTACTCGTCTGCAACCGGCCGACTCTTTTCAAGACACCCTGCTTGCTGATGCCCGATCCTCGCAGGTGGCCCAGACACCGACCTGACGATCCTACGGACGTTGCCGTGGTGCCCCTCGACATTCTACCACTACCCGTCCACCTATCCTTCATGCATGGCCACTACTGGGCGGGCATGAAGGCCAACTGGATCGTCCTCATCCACGACACCAGTAGTCCGTGGCATCTCGTGGATATCTACACCCAGCGAGAGATCACCCTTCCATCTTTGGATACCGCCGCCATCGAGCCTCGCTGTCAGATTTCGGGTTTCGGCAGACCCTTGAGGTTCGAACACTGGGGTGCGCACGGAGATTCCGCCTCCTACCTACCTGCACCCCTCCGCCATGCTTGGATCTAAACTAAGGAAAGAACAACACTAGAGACACAGGGTTTATACTGGTTAGGGCCACCGTTGTGGTGTAATACCCTACTCCAGTGTGTGGTGTGTGGATTGCCTCTTGGGCTGATGATGATGAACAATACAAGGAAGAACAGCCTCGCGAGGGTCTGTTCTTGGCTGGGGCGATGAACTGCTCGGAGGAGTTCAGTCACCCCCTTGCTGTGTGGGTGGCTGGTCCTATTTATAGAGGCCCTGGTCCTCTCCCCAAATATTGAGCGGGAAGGGAGCCAACAATGGCGGGCTAATTTGAAGGGGGACAGCAAGTGTCAGCTATCCTGACAAAAGTAGTCTTCGCCTGCGCAAAGCTCTGGTGATGATGCCGTCTTGGGCTCCACGGTGACCTCCATCTCGTAGTCCTCCTGGTCTTGGTCTCGTTGCACCGAAATGGCAACCTTTGCTTGATGCCTTGGTACTCCGCGGCTGCGCTTGCCCCCTTTGCACCAAAGAGGAAAGGAGGACACTATGCGGGCTGGCACCCGCCTGGCGCCTGAGTTGTCATGGCTTGCGTCATGGGCACCTCGTGAGGTACCCCGCCTTGATCTCTCCGCCTGCTCGTGAGCCAGCCTGCCGAGGCCATGCTTGAGGAAGCTCCGCGTCGTCCGCCCCGCGAGGCTTGGCCCCTCGCGAGGTTCTTGGGTTTGTGTTGGTGAAGATGGGCCGTGCTAGGCCCCCCTTTGAGCCACGCCACAGGCCGCAGGCAGGCAAGTCTGGGCACCCCCATTCCTAGAACGCCGACAGTAGCCCCCGGGCCCAAGGCGCGCCCGAACTTGGTCGTGCAGGGAGGCGGAAGGGCAAGGGCGAAGCGCCGCGGGCCCTAATAGCCTACGGCCTTGGGCGCCGCGTGGCGGTTGATTGGACGTGGGCGTCTCCACTTCCCCATGGTGCCTCGGCAACTGCACTGACTGGAAAAGTCCCTGCATGCAAAACGGGTCATGATTACCTGTGATTGTGGAGGTCGGCGGTTGGCCTTTGCCGGCTATAAGTACGGGACGGCGTGCGCCCTTCCAGTTCATATCCCCTTGCTTCTCCTTCTTCTTCATGGCCCCGTCGAGAAGGTTCTCGACCGCGGAGAAGGGGAAGGCTTGCCAGGCAGAGCATGCCTCTCCCCTGCCCAAGCGCGGCCAAGGGCGCCCCTGCAAACATCCTGTGGCCACCACGGCAGCTCCCCGTGGCCGCGGAGAGGCTTTCCAGCGCGGTGGCGGGCAGATTGCTGCGGTCGGGGGGCGCGCTCCGGCTGCTCGTCCCCCTATGCCGCGCTTTCGCGCTGCAGAGGTGCTGCCAGAGTTCGTCGTGTGGTCGGCGGAGCCGACTAGCACCCGGCTCCCACTTCCTCGCTTCCTCCTCGGCGAGCTCCCGGGCGGCGCCCCGGGCGGCCTCTGGCTTCAGGCCGATGGCTGCTGCAGCCGGGCCTCATGGGTTTCACTGGAGGTCTCTGCAGCCGAGAGCCTGGCCCTGGCCCGCGGTTGGCAGACGTTTGCCCCCGGGCGTGGCCTGGGCCATCGGTGCACCTTATACTTCAGGTTAGACGACGATGCCACCCTCTACGTGAGGGTGTTTGGGGAAGATGGTCGCCACGCAGGGTGTTGCCCCGAGGGCGACGACTGCTGCTGGGAACCCGGCTCCGGCGATGATGGAGAGGACGGCGCTCGCGGGGCTGGCGGCGCTCAGGGTTCCTCAAGCTTCTCCGGTTCTTCTTCAGGCGACGACTCTCCTAGTGGTGGCCGCAGCCAGCCCCCACGCCGTCGTATCTGCTTGGGGGTGGTGGCACGTCCGCCCACCGACGCGCCCTGGTGAAGCGTGAGAGGGAGTCCGCCTGAGCTCCGGAGGCAGCTCGGGCTTCCCTGCAGGCCGGTGCGAGGCGAGCCGCACCAGATTTGTTTTTTCTCTTCCCTTTTCCTGCATAAAGAAGGACAGTAGTGTGGTGCCCCGCGGGGGCGTATATGGGTTATTACTGTTAATTATCGTTTTGCTTTCTTCATCATACCCGCCGACTATGTGCCCGCGCGTGGATGGTTCCCGACCCCAGCCGTGGGGGCGACCGACCCAGGCCATGTGTTTGTGTCATGTTGCCCGAGGGGCATGGACTGGAGGGGTGCTCCTGCAAGGGGCCCAGGTCGCGAACCCTTTGAGTGACTAGTATAGGAACACTCGCGAGGGCGCTCGGCTCTCCTCCTCGCGAGGCCTTGCACAAGAGAAATCGAGGCAGGAGCGTGCAAAGCCAAAGAACCGCAAGCCAAAGACGGCAACAACTTCAATAAAACTTCAAATGAAGAAGAACAAGCCAACTGCGGAAAGCAAATGAAAAGCCGCGTCCAGCACCTAGTCTAGTCTTCAACGTCTTCTCACCAGCGCAGAGCTAAGTGCTGCCACTGGGCGTGGGAGGGAGCCCCAGGGCCTGAGGCCGGCGCTCGTGAGAATCCGAGGCGTGTACAACCCCAACTCATTATTACGTGAGAGTGTCACGGGTGGCAAGCTTCACAGGCGTTTGCCTTGCTTCACAGGCTCCGGGCCTTTTCCGAAACGCGATAGCTTCACAGGCATTCGCCTTGCTTCACAGGCTCCGGACCTTTTCCAAAACGCGATAGCTTCACACGCATTCGCCTTGCTTCACAGGCTCCGGGCCTTTTCCAAAACACGATAGCTTCACAGGCATTCGCCTTGCTTCACAGGCTCCGGGCCTTTTCCAAAACGCGATAGCTTCACAGGCATTAGCCTTGCTTC
>NC_057803.1:123516484-123547511 GCF_018294505.1 Triticum aestivum
GATAGCTTCACAGGCATTCGCCTTGCATCACAGGCTCCGGGCCTTTTCCAAAACGCGATAGCTTCACAGGCATTCGCCTTGCTTCACGGGCTCCAGACCTTTTCCAAAACGCGATAGCTTCACAGGCATTCGCCTTGCTTCACAGGCTCCGGGCCTTTTTAGGGGTAGAACCTTCAGAGGTGCTGGATGTTCCATGCGTTCTGGACCGGCACTCCCTCCTGAGTCTCCAAGCGCGCTGAGCCGGGCCTGGAAACATGAACAACCTTGAACGGGCCCTCCCACATGGGAGAGAGCTTGTGCAACCCCTCCCTGGAGAGGACCCGCCTGAGCATGAGGTCTCCTACCTCGAGCGTCCTGGGGCAGATGTTGCGGCAGTGATATCGCCGCAGCAATTGTTGGTACCTCGCCGCTCGCAGCGCGGCTTCTCGGCGACGTTCCTCCCCCAGCACGAGGTCCATCCCCCGCATGGCGTCCTGTTGCGCCTTGTTGCACGCTAGGACCCGCGCGGAGCGACGTCTGACCTCGTGAGGGAGGACCGCTTCGGCCCCATAGACCAGGGAGAACGGGGTCTCCCCAGTCGGCTTGGTCGCGGTTGTGCGGATGGACCACAACACGGACTGAAGCTCGTCGTACCAACCTCTGCCGCAGGCCTCCAGCTTTTTCTTGAACTTCCTGGTCTTGAGGCCCCTCAGGACCTCCACATTGGCTCGCTCGGCCTGGCCGTTGCTTCAGGGGTGCGCCACCGAAGCGTAGCATATCTGCGTTCCAAGGTTAGCACAGTACATTTTGAAGAGGTTATTGGTGAACTGCGAACCGTTGTCCGTGATGATGCGATTCGGAACCCCGAACCGGCTCACGATGCCCTTGATGAACTTGACCGCGGAACCCACAGGAATGGTGCGGACGGCCTCCACTTCAGCCCACTTGGTGAACTTGTCTACCGCAACGTAAAGGTAGCGGTAGCCCCCTGGCACCCGAGGAAATGGACCCAAGATGTCGAGCCCCCAGACTGCGAATGGCCACAAAAGGGGGATAGTCTGCAAGCCCCCTGCCAGCTGATGGATCTGCTTGGTGTGGAACTGGCAGGCCTCACAAGCTTTTACTAGTTCAACGGCATCATTGAGCGCAGTGGGCCAATAAAACCCACTGCGGAACGCCTTGCCGACGAGGGTCCATGACGATGAATGATGTTCGCAGTCCCCGCCGTGTATATCTTCCAGTAGTTCCTTCCCTTGCTCCCTAGAGATGTAGCGCAGGGATACATCATTTGGTCTCTTCCGGTAGAGCTCTCCACCTCTGATGCAGTATGCCGTGGCCTGGAGTGCCACTCGCTCTGCTTCCTCCTCCTTCTCCGGCAGGGTCCGTTGCATCAAGTAGCTCCGGAGCTCCGTGATCCAACATCCCTCCTGAGGTTCCATCGTCAGGAGCAGGCGCGCTCCTGAGGCCGGGCCACAGGCCGGAGCTCCGGAGGCAGGTGGCTGGGGGAGCTCCTCCCGGGGCTAAGCCATGTTTGATGTGACGGCAAGGCTGAAGGCTTGAAGAGCCGTTCCTCGAAATCGCCAGGCTCCTGAGGTAACCGCCTGGACGCGCGTTTGGCGATGTCATCGGCCTCTTGATTGGTGCCACGGGGCACGTGCTGCAACTCCAACCCCCAGAACTGCTTCTCCATCCTGCGGACCTCTGCAAGGTAGGCCTCCATGTGCTCATCCTTCGGCTCGTACACCTTGTTGGAGAAATTGACAAGGAGCTGTGAATCACCCTTGACGGTGAGGCGTTTCACCCACAGGGCAGCTGCGGCCTTCAAGCCCGCTATTAAACCTTCATACTCCGCTATGTTTTGGAGATCTTTTCGCGTTGCTGGAAACAAAGCTGCACGGCGTAATAGAGTTTGTCCTGGGTGGGCGATATAAGCACCGCCCCAGCCCCTGCGCCATGTCTGGAGAACGCCCCATTGAAGTACATGACCCAGTCTTCTGGCGCCTCTCTTCCTAGGAACAGGGACCGATCCTCGTCGGCCTTGAGGCCTGGCGCCTCCGTCCATTCTGCCACAAAATCCGCCAATGCTGCTCCCTTGATGACTCTGGTCATGCTGAATTCGAGCTGAAATGCTTGCAACTCTATGTTCCACTCAGCGATTCTCCCAGCTGAATTAGGGCTCCTGAGCACCCTCTCCAGGGGGTATGACGAGACGACCTTGATGGGGTGACCCTGAAAATAGTGCCGCAGCTTGCGCGAGGCCACCAGTAGCGCGAGGAGGAGTTTCTAGGGATAGGGTACCGTGCCCTTGCATCCCGCAACAATGTGCCGACGAAGTACATTGGGTGCTCAATGAGGTGGAGTGCGCCAGTCCTGGCGGCTCCCTTTGGAGACCATGGCGCCTCTCGAGACAATGAGGCCTCCTGAGACTGGCCATCTGGGAGAGGGGCCTCTTATGCCTCTGGTGCGCCCCTCTGCGGCGGCTGGTCCTCATTAGCCGTTGTGGCGGCTTCTGTGGGCCTTCCTCATACCAGTTCCGCCTTGCCTCGGGCTGCTGCCGTGGTTTTGATTCGATGCTCCTCTCTGACTGCCACCAGGGCTACGCTGGCGGAGTAGGGAGTGGCGGCGAGGTAAAGCACCAGGGGGCGCGGAGCCACCATGACCGGTGGGTTGGTCAGGTATTTCTTGAGATCCTGGAATGCCTTGTCGGCCTCTTCAGTCCACTCGAAGGGCCCCTTTTTCTTCATTAGCTGGAAGAAGGGTAGTGATCGCTCCCCCAACTTGGAGATGAAGCGCCCTAGCGCGGTCACACGCCCCGTGAGCTTCTGCATTTCTCTGAGGGTCTTTGGCGGGCTCATGTCTTCCACTGCTTTGACCTTCTCCGGGTTAGCCTCAATGCCTCGGTGAGACACGAGGAAACCCAAGAGCTTGCCCGAGGGGACTGCGAACACACATTTCTCTGGATTGAGCCATAGGTTCACTTCGTTGAGGCTCGCGAAGGTTTCCTCCAGGTCTTGTATCAAGGTCCTGGCCTCCCAAGATTTTACCACGATGTCATCGACGTAGGCTTCAACATTCTTCCCGAGCTGCGGACCCAAGGTGATATGCATCAGCCACTGAAAGGTCGCCCTTGTGTTACGCAGTTCGAATGGCATGCAGGTGTAGCAGTACACCCCACACGGGGTTAGGAAGGCTGTCTTCTCGATGTCTTCAACCGCCATCTTGATCTGGTGATACCCAGAGAAGGCATCCAGGAAGCATAGCAGGTCGCATTCCGCAGTGGAATCGACGATCTGGTCGATGCGGGGGAGCGGGAACGGATCTTGCGGGCACGCTTTGTTGAGGTTGGTGAAGTCGACACACATGCGTTCCTTCCCTCCCTTCTTTGGCACAACGACAGGGTTGGCCAACCAATCTGGGTATCGGACCTCGCGAATGACCCCAGCGGCCTCTAATTTGCGGGTCTCTTGGACGATGAAGGCCTGCTTTTCTGTGGACTGCCACCTGGCCTTCTGCTTCATAGGGCGCACGTTGAGGTCATGCTCGATTACACTCCTGGGGATCCCTGCCAACTGGTCTGGCTCCCAAGCGAATACCTTCTTGTTTGCACGCAGGAACCCGACCAGGGCCTCCTCCTGCTCGGGTTTGAGGTGGGCGCCTATGGTGAAAGTGGCGTTGGTGGATCCGTCCTTGTCGACGGGTATCTGCTTGGTTTCTGCCTTGTCTTGGGTGAACAACCGTTTCTTCTTGGCGGGCGCAGCCCCCTTGGGCTCAGGGGCCTCCAAGGCGGCGGGCTGTGCTGACGCCGCTATCTTGAAGACGAGCTTGAGCACCCGCGGAGCTTCCCTAGTGTCCCCATGCATGGTGAGGACACCGCTGCTCCCGGGCATCTTCATGAGGTTGTACGTCGGGTGCGTCGCGGCCATGAACTGGGCCAGCGCTGGGTAGCCGAGGATGGCGTTGTAGGGGAGGCCGATGGGGGCGATGTCAAAGTCGACCAGCTCCGGGCGGAAGTTATCGTAGGTGCCGAAGGTCACTGGGAGCCGGATCTGTCCCAAGGAGCCGGATAACCTGCCCCCAACGCTTGAGAAGGGCCGGCTGGGATGCAGCCGTTCCAGGAGTATGCAGAGGAGGTTGAAGGCCTCGACTGAGAGCACGCTGAGGCCTGCCCCGCCATCGATGAGAGTTCTGGTGATGGCCACCTGGCAAATGGTGGGGGTGCACAGCATGGGGAGGGCGCCCGAGCAGGCCGAGTGGGAGGGGTGGTCCTCCGAGCTGAAGCTCAGGCCGGTCTCGGGCACCGCCCGATCCAAGGGAGCCCCCTGCCGCGTGGAGGCGGCGCTGACCCGGCGGATGAACGGCTTGATGTGGTAACTTGTAGGCGGCGCCTGCGAGCCGCCCAAGAGGGCCACGACGACTGGGGTGTCGGTGCAGCGCGATAGGCGGGGGAGAGGTTGCGGGGCCCCATGGGCACGCGGAGCGCGTGGGACGAAGAACCAGCTGGGGCGAGCGAGGGGGTTGCGGTGCAGCCGTCTTGCCGCACGGACAGATGCTGGGACGATGCTTGCCGCTCGTCCCCCGCCGGGCCAGTGGCGGCATTGACGGCAGGTGACGGGGAACGGCATGGATGCCCGCCGACAGGGGCCGTCTGGGCGACGCGGGAAGCGAGTGCGGCCCGACGCTCGGCGCGGGCCCGACGAGTGTCAGACATGGGCGTGACGGTCGGAGGAGAACGGGGCGGTGGAAGACGAATTCCGGCACACCCCTACCTGGCGCGCCAAATGTCGGATTTCGGGTTCCGGCAAACCCTTGAGGTTCGAACACTGGGGTGCGCGGGGAGATTCCTCCTCCTACCTACCTGCACCCCTCCGCCATGCTTGGTTCTAAACTAAGGAAAGAACAACACTAGAGACACAAGGTTTATACTGGTTCGGGCCACCGTTGTGGTGTAATACCCAACTCCAGTGTGTGGTGTGTGGATTGCCTCTTGGGCTGATGATGATGAACAATACAAGGAAGAACAGCCTCGTGAGGGTCTGTTCTTGGCTGGGGCGATGAACTGCTCGGAGGAGTTCAGTCACCTATCTCTCTCTCTCTCTCTGCTCTCCTCTGACCAACCCCCTTGCTGTGTGGGTGGCTGGTCCTATTTATAGAGGCCCTGGTCCTCTCCCCAAATATTGAGCGGGAAGGGAGCCAACAATGGCGGGCTAATTTGAAGGGGGACAGCAAGTGTCAGCTATCCTGACAAAAGTAGTCTTCGCCTACGCAAAGTTCTGGTGATGACGCCGTCTTGGGCTCCACGGTGACCTCCGTCTCGTAGTCCTCCTGGTCTTGGTCTCGTTGCACTGAAATGGCAACCTTTGCCTGATGCCTCGGTACTTCGCGGCCGCGCTTGCCCCCTTTGCACCAAAGAGGAAAGGAGGACACTGTGCGGGCTGGCACCCGCCTGGTGCCCTAAGTTGTCATGGCTTGCGTCATGGGCACCTCATGAGGTACCCCGCCTTGATCTCTCCGCCTCCTCGTGAGCCAGCCTGAAGAGGCCGTGCCTGAGGAAGCTCCGCGTCGTCCGCCCCGCGAGGGTCTTGGGTTTGTGTTGGTGAAGATGGGCCGTGCTGGGCCCCCATTTGAGCCACGCCGCAGGCCGCAGGCAGGCAAGTCTGGGGACCCCCGTTCCCAGAACGCCGACACTCGCGGCCCGCCGGACACTCCTGCCTACTATGCACGAGATGCGTCAAGCTTTTGGCTCGACCTCTGTTTGCAAAAAGTTGTAATCTGCAAAGTGCCCACACCATCAGAAGACTACATGGATTACAAGCTCATTGCCTTATTCAACATGGGATTAGTCTATCTGGAATCCGGTCGCCATACATGGTTATGGCTCATCATCAATCCTGTTGAGGCAACATTTTTGTCTGATGCTATAGTGCACGATGGCATCGTTTACGCGGTCGACACACAGATTGGCTGCCTATACTGGTGGAATCTATCGTTGTGTAATTGTTCTATCTCATCTCATCTTTACCTTATGAATACGACTGCCTGTTCATTTGTTACAAATTTAGAATGCATAGCATGTCTGTAACCACATCATTACTATATGTTCCTCTCATTTCCTATATTTTTATGACCACACATGTTATTGTTAGAGTTGATATGAGAACAATCGGCATCTAATGATTGTTAGAATACATATTATGAGCATAACATCATGATTGCTATATGTTACTCTCGTTTACAAGATTTTTATAACAACGCATGTTATTGCTTAGAGTTGATATGAGAACGGTAGTAGTAAGTGCTATGGTAGAATATGAGTAGGTGTTGTCATAGCTGTTTTCCTCTCATTGTTACATGATGTTTGAACCATGACATATTGCTAGAATATGAAAGCCATTGGCTTATTTTTTTAACTTGGGGTATGATTATGACCACGGCATTGCAATTCTCTGTCTATGATATGTGTCACTGTTATAATAATCTTAATTCCACACATACTCTGAACATGATTGTTTATTTTTGTCCTTTTGGTCTCCAATTTGAATTGTTGCAGCAGACGCAAATGAGCTGGCCTTCATGATTCCATGACTTGGAATCATACCAGCCGATGGGTGGTGGTTTATCGCTCGTTCAGCTGACGGCGGTCATTTGATGCTCATTCGCACGTGCCAAATTGACCAAACCATTACATCAAACCACATGCAGTACAATACATGGGGCATTCGTGACATTGATGGCTACGGCTACTTCGTTTTCGAGAAAGATCCCAGCTCCATTGGGCCAGGCGTATTCAACTGGGGGCGGGTTTACAGCCTCGGCAAGCACTCCTTGTTCCTCGGGCTCAATTATCCGATCATCCAACCAATCATCGATCATATCACCGGCGATGATTAATTACTGTGCTATGCAACTTCCATTCGCGAGGGGGGGCTTACACATCATACCATGGGTTTCATGAATCACCATATCCAGAGATTCGTCGACATAGCTTGTTGCCAGATGATCTTTAGTGTGTGAAAGGCATCAAGCTTCCATGCGATGGATCGCTTTTGCAAACCCGACATGTGGCGATGTGGTTCATGCCAACAGCAAATATGCACAACTTGATTCATGCTGATATCTAGACTGAGCCATGTATTCTGCTGCTGTAGCACGACCCTCTTTTGTTGGATATTATATACTGTTGTTAGTTTGAAGCACTCCTCTGGTTTGAAGGATAGATACCTTCCTGGGATCAAGTGCATCCTAACTCACCTGCGTATGATGTACTGATAATGATGATGGAGATGATGTGCAGAAGCCATATATATGTGTATATATATATCCGTTAGGCTTCAAGTGCGTACTTGTTAGTTAAACCTATGTATAAATTGTGACACTAAATACGACTAGTAAGTACTCTAGTACAGTAGCAGTACTAGTATACGTCGGTCAAATTATTCATCATGTCCACACATTGAATTGACGTGACAACACGCTGCGCATGAGGTGACACAAGAATCCCGGCGGTGTGTTTGGGTATTCTGGACTTTAGATTTGGAGTACCACTTATCTGTCGAAATCTTTCATCATTCACTTAAAACAGTCGATTGATCATACATTGAGTACCATATAACTGGAATTACCGATGCAAGTCGAAGAAGGATTGGCCGGTGCAGCCGGCTGGCGTCAAGTTTGATCCCATGGATTAGGAGCTGATCGAGCACCTTGAGGCCAAAGTGAGTGCTGACAGTGCGAGATTCAGTCTCTCATCGATTTGTTCATACCAACCATCGACAGCGAGCACGACATATGCTACACCCGACCTAAGAAACTTCCAGGTAAGACACCGATCGACCGTCTACTTGCACAAACATATTCCTTTGTTTATAGCTCTATTTTTCTTTTTAGACGCAGACCTGGTGGAGCAATTACAATTTGACGGTTAATAAAAAGTGAAACAAGTGACTGCAACATGCCAAAGATGTTATGAAAATGCCAACTAGGTACACTAAAACATGTATTCCACAATACTGCAGGTATCACACTGAGTGGCCTAAGGAAGCATTTCTTCCAGTGCAATTCCAGGGCGTTCAAAAGGGGCACGCGGACGCGTCACAAGATACAGTCAGAGTGCGGCATGCATGCGATGTGGCACAAGACCGGCAATACCTTGCCGGTGATGGTCAACGGCCGGCAGACGGGCAACAAAAAAGGTTCTGGTGCTGCACACCAACAAGAACTTCGACCAGCAGAGGACCAACTGGGTGATGCACCAGTACCACCTCGGGGACCTGGAGCAAGAGAAGGAGTGGGAGCTGGTCCTCTGCAAGATTTTCTACCAGACGAACACTAGGGCCAGGAGTAAAAAGATTATAAGTTAGTTTGGTATTGGTATTTGTACTACCTTGTCCTCCACAAGTTGGTATTGTTGTTAACGATCTTTTGGTATGAACATGCATTTGCTTCCAACCATCATGCCGAGGGTCGACGTGGATATAAAGTTGAATCATTTGTTTCGAAACGAATTTTCAGGCACCTGATTTTTATTTGATGGGTAGCATAAGCACCCGCCACCTAGTTCTCCAATTTTTTCGAAACAAGTGCATGCACTTATTATCATGATAAAAAAAACAATATCCGTGTTGCATCCCAGTTATCAGTCTGTACTTGCAGAATTCTCTCGTTTATTGAGCACGTATATTGTTTTTTCAGGTCGAGCAAGTTTCAACTGGGCTGTAGACTGCCCAGGGTTGGTTTTGTTTTTAACAGGCCCAGCCCATGATGACAACGGGGCACAAAGATCTAGCAGGTATCTACTGTCCTGTGGCCCGCCAGTGTTAGTTATATTTTGTCTTACAACATCCGCAGGCAGTTTTTTTACTGAATCAAACACACATCCCAGTTCTATTATCCTCTTGAAACGCATGTCCTACATCCGTTTTCTAATCTCTACCTATAGGTTTACTAGTTCATATACACGTATCATTATATTGAAAACACATAAAATTCCCTTTTCATATTTACATCCTTATTTTTGTTGTTTTTTCCCACCCAGCGCTGACTTTTACCACTGGTTTTCCCTTAAACCAACTCAATTGTCCCATGTCTTATTTGCTTACAAAAACAAAACAATTTTTTTGGAAAATCAATAAGTTCTCAAAAAAATGTTTATCATTTCGGGATTACAACAGTTCGGACTCCACAGAAATATGCAAAATAAGGTTGAACTTTTTGACCGTGGTCCTGGGCAGAAAATGGGATGTAATAAATTACTTAAGAATTAGCAAATGGGCTGCAAATTATAAAAATAGCAAATGGGCTTTATGTTGTCTGCCACAGATTTGGAGGCTGACTTGTGGGCCTACTAAGTTCATCCGTACACAAGGTTTCTTAAAAAAGAAACTTAGTCAACAATCGACTCTACCAGTGTCAGACCGTTAGATGTCAATCTAACGGCAATCGTGCTTCTTCAGAGTCTGATCTTCCTACCCCAGCCGCCCAAACCAGCGCCGTCGGAACCACCTGCTCCCGCCTCCCGTGGCTGGCAGTGCTACCGGGCAGGCCTCACGGCCCCATCATACTCGCATCCCTGGCCTGTCTATCCCTCTACTCACCCACACCTCCTATTATTTTCCGGCGACGGCAGCCGAACCAGTCAAACCTTGTACTCTCCACCGCATGGGCAGCCACTGTCGTGTCTTCCCCGGCTCCGCGTCGTTCCCTTCGTAAGCCTCGCCGTCGTCCACCGCCCTGGTGCTCTCGGCGCGGCATGGTCAACGATGTCCATACAATGGCCATAGTGCTTCTTCAGCCTCTGGTCTTGTTGCCCCAGCCGCCCAAAGCAGCGCCGGTCGTGCCGCATGCTCCTACCTCCCATGGCCGCCTGTGCTGCCGCGGAGGCCCCACCGTCCCCATACTACTCTCACCGCTGGCTAGGCCATCCCTCCACTCACCCACTCCCCCTGTTATTCTGCGGCGATGGCAGCCTCACACCACAGCCGAACCAGTGAACCCTTGTACTCCTCTCCGCATGGGCATCCACTGTCGCGTCTTCCCCGGCTCCGCGTCGTCCCCTTCCTAGGCCTCGCCGTCGTCCACCGCCATGGTGCCCTCGGCGCGGCGTGGTCAATGTGGTCAACGACAGACTTCCATCAGAAGAGTACTATATGGGGAGAGGCTGACAGCTGGGTCCATGGCAGCTACAAGGAAGTGCCTCCTTATTACGCGCAAAATAATTATTCCTCCACCTGACAGCAGGGACCCACCGGACGGGCCACCAGTATTTCGCGGAAAAAAGTTTCCCCCTGACTGTTGGGACCCACCGGACGGGCCACTGTATTTCGCGAAAAAAACGTTTGCTCCTGACTGCTGGGACCCACCGGACGGACCATCGTATTTCATGAAAAAAACGTCCCCCTCGCTGTCAGCTCGGACCCACCGGAAGTGCCTCCTTATTACGAACAGAAAAATAAATACTCCCCCTGCTAGCTGGGACCCACCATGGTGGGAGGCTGAGTTGTGGGCCTACTAAGTTGACGGGGATGGAGGGCTTTGTCAACTTAGTCAATATGAACGATTCTAGCTTGAGTGACCGTACGATGTCCATCGAACGGCTGTCGTGCTTCTTCAATCTCTGCTCTTCCTGCTCCAGCCACTCAAACAAGCGCCGGCAGGACTGCTTGCTGCCTCCTCCCCGCAGCCGGCTGTGCTGCCGCGCAGGCCTCACCGCCCCACCGTACTCCCATCGCTGGCCTAGCCATCCCTCTACTCACCCACACTTGCTGTTATTCTCCGGCGACGGCAGACGAACCAGTAAACCCTCGTACAGTCGTACTCCCCTCCGCGTGGGAAACAACTGCCGAGTCCTCCCTGCCTCCGTGTCGTTCCCTTCCTAGGCCTCGCCGTCGTCCACCGCACTGGTGCTCTCGGCGTGGCCTGGTGAACGTGGTCAACGACTAACATGCATCTGAAGTGGACTGTACGTGGAGAGGCCGACAGCTGGGTCCACGGCCGCATGCAAGGAAATGTCTCCTTATTACGCGCAAAATAATGATTCCTCCACCTGACATCAGGGACCCACCGAAAGGGCCTCTGTATTTCATGAAAAAAACGTTACCGCCGCTGACAGCTCGGACCCACCAGCTATATCTTCGCACGCAAGGAAGTGCCTCCTTATTACGCACAAAAAATGAATACTCCCCCTATTAGCTGGGACCCAGTATAGTGGAAGGCTGACTTGTGGGCCTACTAAGTTGACGGGGATAGAGGGCTTTGTCAACTTAGTCAATATGCACGAGTCTAGCTCCTGTGACTGTACGATGTCCGTCAAACGGCCGTAGTGCTTCCTCAACCTCTGGTCTTCTTACTCCATCCACCCAAACCAGCGCCGGTCGTGCCTCGTGCTCCTGCCTCCCATGGCCGGCTGCGATGCGGCGGAGGCCTCACCGCCCCCTACTACTCCCACCGCTGGCCAGGCCATCCCTCTACTCATCCACACCCCCTGTTATTCTGTGGCGACGGCAGCCTCACACCGCAGCGAACCAGTGAACCCTCATACTCCTCTACGTGTGGGAATCCACTGCCACGCCTTCCCCGGCTCTATGTTGTCCCCTTCCTAGGCCTCGCCGTCGTCCACCGCCCTGGTGCTCTCGGCGCGGCGTGGTCAACGTGGTCAAGGAACGGCTTCCATCGGACATGGACTGTACGTGGAGAGGCTGACAGCTAGGTCCACGGCCGCAACAAGGAAGTGCCTCCTTATTACGTGCAAAATAATTATTCCTCCACCTGATAGCGGGGACCCACCGGACGGGCCACCGTATTTCGCGAAAAAAACGTTTCCCTCGTGACTGCTGGGACCCACCAGCTACACCTTCGCACACAAGGAAGTGCGCCCGGGCAAAAAAACAAAACGATTCGCCCCCCTGGCTGCTGGGACCCACCAGCTACATCTTTGCACGCAAGGAAGTGCCTGACAGTCGGGACCCACCTGGTCGAAGCGTACTTAGCGTTGTCATTTTGGTTGCGAACGTGTACATACATACTGGTCGATGTAGTGGCGCGCACGTGCCGTAGTAGAGGCGCGCACGTAGCATGTACACGTACGTACAGCGGCCAGGGTGCAAGAAAGAAAATACGGCCACGTATGTGTACATACGGGCGGGGTCTCGAACGCCTACTCGCGCATACGTACGGCCAGGGCTCGTGTACATGGCTGGGTCAGAACGGAGAAACAGTGTCATCGTCGTGTTCATGGGGAGGCAATGGAACGCGTCGTATTCATGGGGAGGCAACGGAATGCATCATGTTCATCGGGTGGCAACGGAATGCGTCGTGTTCATCGGGAGGCAACGGAACACGTGGGAGCCAACCGGCAGGGTCGGAACAGAATGTGTGGTTGTGTTCATCGGGAGGGCTTGGACGGAATAGCGATGGAAATGAGGCCTGGCATACCGCAGAACGGAGGAAACAGACCTCCTACGGTCGAAACGGGGGTCCTGTTGATCGGGAGGGGTGTGGCGTATCGCAAAACAGAGGAAACGGACCTCCTACGGTCGAAACAGGGGTCCTGTTGATCAGGAGGGGTGTGGCGTACCGCAAAACGGATGAAACGGACTTGTGTTGGAGCGCTACGGTCGAAACGGGGGTCCTGTTCATCGGGAGGGGTGTGGCATTCCGCAAAACAGGACTCCACAGGATACTGTTCATCTCCACCGTCGACCTCCTCCAGCCTCCACAGGCTACCGTTGACCTCCTCCAGCCTCCACGGGCTCCTGTTCATCCAGCCTCCACCACACGCTACTCCACTGGCTACTGTTCAACCACCCCTCCACCGTCTACTGTTCATCCAGCCCTCCACACTACGGGGTCCTGTTCAACCACCCCTCCACGGGCACCCCTCCACCGTCTACTGTTCATCCAGCCCTCCACCACACCACGGGGTCCTGTTCATCCAGAGGTAACGCCACCACTCACTGTTCATCCAACCCCCACCCCCCCGCAACACTCACTATTCATCCAATCGATCAACTTCAGTTAGCAATAGTAGCGAAGGAATCGCTCGATCGGGTTCAGTTAATAGCCATCGATCGATTGGGTTCAGTTAATAGCCATCGATTGATCGCTCGGGTTCAGTAACGCATAACCTGCAATGCAATCGCTCGGGTTCAGTTAGAGCCCAACGCCTCGCTCAGGTTCAGTTAGAGCCAACGCCTCGCACACACGCGCATACGTGTACGAGAGAAACACGCATCGCTTGGCCCCCGACCTCCCACCGTAACCGGGAACTCCCCAAAATTTTCCTCCCCCTCTCTTCTACCATGGTTTTTTCCGTCATGGATGGCCCAAAGAATGTCATGCAGCTGCATCTCTGGCCCGCCCAGGACAAAAAGCCCATTTTATGTCTTGATTTTTTGTCATAGAAGTAGGAGCCCACCACATCTATGATGATACCGGGTTTTGTCACAATTATCGTCATAGAAGTGTCATATGTATGACAGAAAAAAATTCGTTCAGCCCAAAATGTCACGGATGTGTCTTTTTTTTTGTAGTGCAAGACAATTTTTATCTTTAGTTAGAATCACAGCAACAATTGATGTAATATAACTCTGCAGTGCTTTTGAAACGATGCTTGTTATTTTCCCGTTTGCTCTCCCTTTGTATGTCCACCCTACGTCAATTGGGTAGGTTTGCCAACGCGGAAACCCAGGCCGCAGTGACTTGAGGACGGATCCCCAATGGCCTACCAGGTGTGCTTGCTACCGGGCAAACCACCTCACTGCTCTTAAAGCGGCCGCTCGAACCGTCGAGCGTACTCGAGATAGAACAAGAATGTTGCCAATCGCAGAAGGTCACCCTGCCGTTCTCGATGCAACCGCTCGAACTTTTGAGCGGACTCGAAACTGAACGAGGGCATTGCCAATAGTGCCAGGGCCCCATTGCATGTAGGTTTTCCATACACAGGGCAAGATCATCGAGGACAATAACCTTATATATATATAAAGGAATTGCTCAAAGTTTTGCATGACTTAGCTTTTCTGCCGCTGCGTGAGCGTTCACTGCATCCACCGAGGATGCCACTGGTTCAGTCGTCTTCTTCCTTGGAGTGACGACCATGATGAAGCCGCTGCTTCAACCAGACCAGATTTCCACAACTGCGCCCCCTACCTGGCGCGCCAAAGATGTTGGTGGAAACGACACCTATGCGATCACTGGGATCCCTTCTATGGTTGGCGGGCGCGGGGTTGTGCAAACAGCGGGTCTGGCGGTCAGCACAAGGATCGTTTACCCAGGTTCGGGCCGTGGAGATGCGTAATACCCTAGTCCTACTTTGATGTATATTTGAGTGTTCTTGAGTTCTTGAACTAGCTACGGTGTGTGTCTAGTTCCAAAAATCCGAATCCCTCTCTAGTACACCTCGGGCCTCCTTTTATAGACAAAAGGGGTTGCCACATTGGCACACAGGAGGTGGAATGGTGTATAGTGGCTGAGTCTATCCTCTGGCACCATCGGACAAACACATTTAATGCACTACCGACGTGCCCCTCTTGATTTATCGGGGACGACAACGAAGCTTGTCCCAGCTGTCGCCGCCTCGCTTGGCTCCGACACGCGCCCGTGCTGACGAGGCGTTGTAGCGCCATGTTGGCTGGCTGCTAGGCTGGCGTGATGGCGGAGCCTTCACGAAGATCTGCATGTCACCATGAGGTGCTTGCTGAATCGGTGTGGAGGCTGCACGCTACCACGCAGATGCCTGCCCAGCTGGTTGAGCTAGCAGCTGCATGGGAGCGGCGGTGGAGTCTTGGCAGTTGTGGGCATGGTTGCGTCCCCGTAGATGTCCTCGGTAAGGGTCTTGCCGGGGGCCCAACAAGGGTCTTGCCGTGGCACTTCGGTCGTCCCCGGCAAGGATCTTGCCAGGGTCTCGTGGATTTCCTTGGCAAGAATCTTGCCAAGGATCGTCATCTTCTGGTCCTCAACTAATCTTATGTATTTATGATCTCCACAAAGATCTGCATGTACCATGGAGGTGCCTCCCGAGCCTTGGTTCCAATGTAGTTGATGGCATTGGAACCCCTTGGCTCAAGGGCGGCGCGCTCTACTGGCATTGGGCAGGTTGCCTCGGCAAGGCTCTTGCTGGGGTTGCGGAGGCTGCCCCGGCAAGGGTTTTGCCGAGGGAGTCCACCTCGCCCTCTTGCTCTTTGTGTATCTACTCTTGGCATTGCTTCGGTTGTCTCGTGCTCCGGCTTCCCTCCTCTGCCCTGTCCTCTGCCCTGCTCAGTGCGGGCGTGGGCGCGACACTGACTGCCCATGCACAAGTAACGGGGTGCAAAGGAGAGCCCCTACTTTTGTACACCGACACCCTCTGTTCCTAAATATAAGTCCTTTTAGAGATTCCACTATAGAGACTAGATTTGGATGTATATAGACGCCTTTTAGACTATATGTTCGCTCATTTTGCTCTGTATGTAGTCTATAGTGAAGTCTCCAAAAAGACTTATATTTAGGAATGGAGGTAGTATTTTGTAATTTTTTCTTTTTCTTCATTTTCATTTTCTTCTACTTATTTTCAATTTGAGCGAACGGAGGGAACAACATGAAGATGGGTAGCACTATATAGTTTTATAGCAGTAACATTTTGCGAGCTTCTTAAATTTCGTATCTATGAATGGTTGGTTTGGTCATTTTGATTTATATAGCCTTGTAAATGTTCACCTCTCTACCAGATTTCCATAATGGAATGTCCTCCGGTGTATTCGATGGGCAGCTCAGCTTGAACGTGAATTGGACATGGCAAAGCTTATCTTGGAGCAGACTCAAAAATAGTGGGGGCTAAATTAAGAAGCTCAGAAATTGATAGATCAATCTATGTCCTATTGCTAAGGAGGTAAAGGAGTGGATGCGATCGAGAGAGGAGTTTCAGGGTGGCATGGGTGAGATGCTTGACTAATGGAGCTTCTCTTTGGCTAACTAAAGAGGATTGTGCGAATAAGTTATGTGAAACTTGGGCCAGGTACATATCACATAATATTCGTGATGTTTTTGGTCTCGGGTCGTGTTGAAATGAATGAATAAAACAAAACCCATTCCAACTAAAAAAACATGACTGTTTGAGTTGTCAATAGGAGCATCTATAGCCGGATTTCGCAAATCCGCGCATCCTAAAAGTCCATAGAAGCGCCCAGTCAGTGTCCATTTTGAGCGTCTATCTGTCCGTTCATGCAACCATACTCCTCATTTTGTCCCTTATATATCCTGTGACGTGCATGTGCTTGGTGGAGATGAAGAGAGAGAAAGAAAAGAAAGAAAAGGTAGTCCATGGTGGGCCACATCCTATGTGGCGGATCAACCATGCACGTCTATGAGCCCCATATACTCCCCATATTTGGTGTCAATATGAGAGTTTGTGGATAGCCTGGACCGGGAATGATATAAGGGGTCGGCTTGGGTTACCATTTTCCTTCTCTCTCCTATTCGGTCAACGATCGGGCGTGTCCGCAGATTTGAGGGGACCGGCTGTATGTGCTCTAAGATTATTGTGTTTGATAATATGATGTGTGTTAGCCGACTGTCGAAAAAAAGATGTGAGTTAGCTTAGACGACATTGTTCTCGGTAATATTAGATCAGTGAGTAGTATCTTATATTTTTTTCAAAAGCCCGTGGCAACGCATGGGCGTTTTATTAGTGTATGTAATAGTTTACTTTGGCGTGTGGAAATGTCATGTGTGTACTAGCCACCTACGTAATTGGATGTCTGTCGCATATCACACACATCTTCTTTATGTGAAACATTTATGTTCTCTTGGCTCAACACAAACATTTTATCGGAATGAAGTGTATGCCCTCCATTGCACACACCTTGATCTGGCTGAACCGTTTCTGTTGCGTTGCCTAATCGAAAATAGTTCATTCGAGTGAAGTATATGCCGTATATCACACACACCTTGATCTGGATGGCCGTTTCTTTGGTGTTGCTTAATCGCAAACAGTTCATCCGAGTGAACTATATGTCGTTTATCGCACACACCTCCATCTGGCTGCCGATTTCTGTTGTTCCGCCTCATCACAAGCAGTTTATCCGAGTGAAGTGTATGTCGTATATCGCACACACCTTCATCTCGCTGCCCATTTCTTTTGTTCTACCTCATCACAAATAGTTCATTGAACTAAACCGTATGCCCCACATCGCACACACAACTAAAATTAGAACCGTGTTTGATGTATCCTTCGTCGTAAACGTTTTGCATATTTTTGACAAGTTTTTTACATCACTGTTTGCGATTAAGGCCTCGCACACAGTTTCATCAAAGGGTCTCCGATCATAGTGTCGCGTTAGCAGCATCCTGCAGTAGTGTTGGTTTCAAAACTGAAGGAAATACTTACAGTTGTTGTGATGCATCATCCTATCCTCTTTGGGGAAAATACCAACGTTGATACAAGCAATCAGGAAGAATTTCTGGTGCTGTTGTGTAGGATCGGAAGTATGTCTAGAGTGGGGTGATTAGACTACTTGACCAAATAAAAATCTAGCCTTTTCCCGATTTTAAGTCTTGGCAGATTTTAGCAACTTCGCACAAGTCAAGCAATCAACCTACACATGCAAGTCTAAGAGTATAGCAGTGGAATGTAAAACATTTGCATATGAAGGTAAAGGGAGGAGTTTGGAGGGAGCAAACGCAATGTAGACACGGAGATTTTTGGCATGGTTCTGATAGGTGGTGCTATCGTACATCCACGTTGATGGAGACTTCAACCCACAAAGGGTAACAGTTGCGCGAGTCCACGGAGGGCTCCACCCACGAAGGTTCACGAAGAAGCAACCTTGTCCATCCCACCATGGCCATCGCCCACGAAGGACTTGCCTCACTAGGGTAGATATTCATGAAGTAGGCGATCTCCTTGCCCATACAAACTCCTTGGCTCAACTCCATAATCTTGTCAGAGGCTCCCAAGTGACACCTAACCAATCTACGAGACACCACTCTCCAAAAGGTAATAGATGGTGTGTTGATGATGAACACCTTGCTCTTGTGCTTCCAATGATAGTCTCCCCAACACTCAACTCTCTCTCACTGATTTGGATTTGGTGGAAAGATGATTTGAGTGGAAAGCAACTTGGGGAAGGCTAGAGATCAAGATTCATATGGTTGGAATGGAATATCTTGGTCTCAACACATGAGTAGGTGGTCCTCACTCTCAGAAAATGAATGCTGAAGTGTAGGCACGTTCTGATGGATCTCCTTACTAATGAAGGAAGGGTGGAGGGGTATATATAGCCTCCACACAAAATCTAACAGTCACACACAATTTACCAATCGGCGGGACCAAATCAGAAAACTCGGTCATACCGATTCAGTTCAAAATGTGAACGTTAGGCTTTTCAGTGGGACCGACAAGTCAACTCGGTGGGACTGATTCCATTAGGGTTAGGGAATAACATAATCTCGGTGAGACCGATTACACAAACTCGGCGGGACCGATTTAGGTAATAGGCTAGCCAGAGAGTTGGTCAAGCAAACTCGGTGGGACCGAATGGCTCATTTCGGTGAGACCGAAATGTTACAAAAGGGAAACAGATAGTTTGCATTGCGAACTCGGTGGGACCAATCGCTCATCTCGGTGAGACCGAAATGTTACGAAGGGAAACAGAGAGTTTGCAATCCCATCTCAGTGAGACCGAGATCCCTACCGGTGAGACTGATATGACTAGGGTTTCTGGCAGTGGCTATGTCAAGTGAACTTGGTGGCGCCGGATAGAACATTTCGGTGGGGCCGAGTTTGACTTTTGATATGGGACATATGTGGATATGAGAAAGTGGTTGAGGGTTTTTGGAGCATATCCCTAAGCATTTTGAGCAAGCAAGCCATTAAGCAACACCTCATCCCCTTTTAATAGTATTGGCTTTTCCTATGGACTCGATGTGATCTTGGATCACTAAAATGAAAAGTAGAGTCTTGAGCCTGAGCCAATGTGTGTCCTTAGCATTTTTAGGGGTCCACATTCTTAATCCATGCCATGCCAATCATTGAACTTTCTGAAATGATCATCTTGAAATAGTATTAGTTCAATGAGCTATATGTTGTTAATAATTATCGAAACCACCCAGGGATAGTTGCACTTTCAATCTCCCCCTTTTTGGTAATTGATGACAACATATAGATCAAAGCTTTGACAAATGATAATAAGATTTAAATACATCATCACTTTGAGAAGTATGTGATAAGCAAGAGCTCCCCCTAAATTTGTGCACTATTTAAGATTTGCTTTTGAATGCAAATGCACAATAAATTAGGATCATGGGTCACTCTTCCATGTCACATACATCTTGGTGGAGCGCTCAAAATGATATGAATTAAAACATGCACTCATAACCAAGCAAAGTGAATGATCATATAAGGATATAAAAGATAATGTCATCCAAGCAAACATTAAAGTATGATATGATCAAACACATGATCATGCAAGTATCTCACACAGACATAAAGTATCAAACGAGCACACACACAAGTTCAACAAAAAACAAGAAAGCAAGAGAGACAAAGCACCAAAGAAACACTCTCTCTCTCTCTCTCTCTCGAAGCCTATGATTTATGCATTTCTCCCCTTTGGCAACAAGTTACCAAAAAGTTCAAAAATGCATAGTGCTATGCGCCTCTCGGGCTTGGTCTTCAGGAGGTGGTGAAGATAGAAATTTGTCGGTGTTCTGAGAACGGGGGTCCCCAGACTTGCCTGCCTGCGGCCCGCGGCGTGGCCAAGCAGCAGGCCGTTCAGCCCATCTTCACCAACAAAGCATCCAAGACCCTCGCGAGGGGCCAAGCCTCGCGAGGCGGACGATGCAAGACCTCCTCTGGAGTGGCCTGGCACTACAAGAAAAATACACTTTTGTGATGATACGTGTTTGTCACAGTAGGTCGCGTTTTCTGTCATGCATGTACATCCATGACAAATTTATGACAGAATCAAGATAGTCATACCTGTGCTGTCGTAGAAGTGTTCCATGACATTGCCAAAATTATCATCACGGAAGTGTCCACTTCCATGACGATAAATCGCGCGTCACAGAAGTGCTTTCGTCAAGGGTGACCGACACGTGGCATCCACCGTAACGGAACGCGTTAAGCTATCGGATCGGATTTTGGATCCGATAACCCGTTAACAGCCACGACCAATGCCGATTTTCCACGTGTAAAATTCTCATTGGCTGATGGATCCACGCGTCAGCTCCGTGTTGGCACAGGTGTCACTCATCCAACGGTCGAGATGGGCCTATGATATGTTGACATGTGGACCAGCCCAAAAGTGGCCCACAAAGTTTAAATGGGCTGGCCCAACCGAAGGCCCATAAGATTTAGCGGACCATAATGGGCCGGCACAGCTAAAGGCCCACAAAATTTAGCGGACCATAATGGGCTGGCCCAGCTAAAGGCCCACACGATTTTGCAGACCACAATGGGCCGGCCCAGCTAAAGGCCCACAAGATTCTGCAGACCATAATGGGCCAGCCCAGCTAAAGGCCCAACATTCTCTATCAAATCGG
Organism: Triticum aestivum; assembly: GCF_018294505.1. Lineage (NCBI taxonomy): Eukaryota > Viridiplantae > Streptophyta > Magnoliopsida > Poales > Poaceae > Triticum > Triticum aestivum. The sequence goes on from NC_057803.1 coordinate 123,536,972, forward strand.
CCTGTCAACGGCCTGTCCTAAACTTGTCATCAACGCGGCCCATGGTCACTTCTGGCCTGTTAACAGTTTGCTAAGTAATTGGGTCGAATTACGGCCCGGTGTATTTTCGGCCTGTTAAAGGTCCGGCTTCATTTGGGCCCATTTACAGGCCATCAAAACTTTCAGCCCATAAACGACCGTGAAGGATTTGGGTCATATTCGGCCATGTCTGACATTCGGCCTGTTAGAGGCCCACTATAGCTTTGGGCCACTTTCGGCATGTTAACGCCGGACGTAAACCATGGGCCATATGTGGCCCAACGTCATATCGGGCCCATTAACGGCCCATATAAAAATGACGATAATCTAGCCCGACCGAAGTTCCGGCCTGTTAAAGGCCCGTGTATTAGGTCAGCGCATTTACGGCCCGTCCGAATTTCGGCCTGTCAAAGATCCGCATCGTAAATGGGCCACCATTTGGCCTGCTAAGTCCAGTGGGTTATTTGGCACAATCAGGGCCCAATATCACTTTCGGTATATTAAAGGCCCATGTTTTTTATGGGCTCGAGATATTTACACCTGTAAACGGCCTATTTTTACTAAGGGCCCAAATTATGTTTAGGCCTGTTAAAGGCCCACTATGGGCACAGGCCTACCAGACAAATATGAAAGCTTATGCTGATTTAGGCCTAGATATTTTTAGTGGGCTACATGCCAATTTTGGCCCGTAGTCGTTTTTAGCCCAATTGGAATGGACCCGACGAATGTTGGCATGTTGGGCTCCTACGAAACTTTCGGCCGAATACATTACTAAGATAAACCTACACTATACAAAAATAGCGTCGTAATTACTGCAGCCTGAGGCAGCATCATAAATGTTGTATCACAACAAAATAAATTCCAACCATAGAACAAAAGGCATGTTGGCATAAAGTTTACAGTCCTTCCAGATAAAAGCACCATCAGATGCATAGAAGCACGGATCATTTGACCTGAGTGCTAATGTTTCAGGCTGTAGAATCTGATGGAGCAGCTCCATCTCCACCTTTTTCCGCCATTGCTCTTGAACAACGAAGCGAATGGCTGATAGTCTGGTTTCAAAACCATTCATATCTTGACAACATTTCTCAACCACTATTCTTGTTTCCAAAACAACGTCCATTAGGGATTGGACTTGTGTCTGGAGCACAGATATATCACTCTGTCTAGCAGGAACATTTTGTTCAATAGGTGATTTGGACGAGGTTACCTTGACAACCAACCCAGAATTACGCAGGAAGGTGCTTTTTGCACTGTTAGTGGAGAGATACTGACGCACTGCAGCAAGAGGTGACATTGTGCCTGTAGTAGCCTCGTCACCTTCAGGTGGTTGTGGCTATTCAACCATTTGTTCCATAGCTTCCTGAAAGTTTGAACTTGTAGATTAGTGTACCAGATAAGTTACTAATGAGACAAAAACAAACAAAGTAGGTTAAATGTTTATACATAACTTATTTTGGCGAACTAATGTAATACATTAGCATGTATTGTAGTGCCAACTACATAATAAAATCACTTTCGGAACATATGTCCATGTAGCATGCCTACTATATTGTCTATTTCCTCACATTCGTTGACATCTAAGGATAAAGAGACATGGTTTAAAGTAGGATGAACATAGTATGACATCATTCATATCATGGGCAAACAGATATAAAACAAACAGGCTATTTCATCATTGTGTGTGCACGTGAACATAACAACTAGATTACAAATCAAAACCAAAAGAATATCCTTCATCTCTTTTAAACCATGTAAGGTGAAATGATACGTTGAGACAGCTGTGAATAAAAGTGAACATAGTAACTGACATTGGCTGCAAACCTAGTAGTTAAATGAACACATCACAGTACCAATCAGTTCAAGGCAGGAGGAGTGAGGACTTACAACAGCGGCTTGAACTAGTGTGCTCATGCCCTTCATCTTGTTGGTGTGGCAATCCTTGAAGATTTGCACTGCATTCGGTTCAGGTTCTTTTTGGTCCGCACGGGCTTTCCTCTGTATTTGGAACAAGTCAATATAGATATGATAATATGGCACAAAAAAGAAGGAAGTAGCAGCTATTTACAAGAGCCTCGCAGTGTGAAATATAGCTACGAGATCTTGTTGTCTATTGGAATTTCACTTTAGAACGGTTGGTTTTGTTCTTTAAACAGTTAGCCTAGAAGAAGATACACTTGTAAGGCACATACATAAATACAAGTTCAATATGTGGTCTGATCAAATACATATAGCCTACCTGATACTTTGGATCAGACCAGTGTTTAACGAGGGCTGTCCAGTCTTCATCTGTAATATATTCCACTGGAGATGTTTGGGCGATTTCATTGTTAGGCTTGCCTTCAAAGTGAGATTTTCTAAGGTGGTACCGATACTATCACAGAGCAGACTGAAAAACATGAGTGCATTCTTGTTTAGTTGCATCATCTTTCGGGTCCAACTTGAACCTCATCTGTTGAAAAAAGAATGTGAGTCTTATTAGGAGGAAGCTAGAAAGTATGGGACAAAGCAAGACAATATTACTAATTACGATGAATAACATTACTTACGGATAAATGGTCAAGGAAGGTGTTAAACTCGGTATTGTCTTTCTCATTCCTGTACTGGATCCACGTTGGGAGGATACATGCATGACACCTAACGGCAACTGCTGCCTCTGATACTAACTTGGCTGACTTTGTAGCATCACGTGGCCTTTTTAAACCTGCCTCAAAATGGATCTCCATTCTTCCTCCTTTAGATTTTGTTAATCTCTCAAGCATTATCCCTGATGTCTGTTTCCGCTTGCGCTGTGGTGCTAGTTCAACAACGAATATGGAAAGTGTTAGTGTACATCAAACTGTGAGAGTACATATAAAGGAGCATGCAACTGCAACTTGACTCGGTCAGGTACCGTCTTGGTGTTGATGCTCATGAGGTTCATCTGATCTTGCCAAGTCCTGTTGTGTCAGCAGTGCTTCGGAAGTAGTGTTAGGTGTGAAGGCGGCTTGGGAACTAGCCAGTTCCGGAGCAAACGAACGAGTAACTGGTTGAGATGCTGGTACAGTTGAAGCAGATGCTGTAGCTGGTGGAGCAGGTGATACTGTGTTTGTAGATTTAGCCGGTGGACTTGGACCTTCTACTGCACTATAAGTACCAGCAAAATCTCGATGGCAGAACCTTTTCCGTTTCACCCGATGAGTAACAACACTCCCTACTATATTATTTTCCTTGCTCTTTTTTGACTTTGCCATGTCAAGATGTACCCACAACACAAAAGAATAAAATCACTCTTCAGAACTCATTGATGCATGATACAGACAAGCAATACTTTGATGTAAGACAACCTTATGAGGATGGAATATGTAAGAAAAACAGGACGACATGACATATTCACAGCTACGATGTGCAAACTAAGCAGAAGGATTTTCAAGAAAATAGAAGTAATGCAAGCTAGACACCATATGAAAGATGCAACCAATATTACTCTGCCAAGTTAAAAGTGTCTTGTCATAAGTGGCAATTCAAAAAATTAGAAGCAGTACAACGTAGAAATCAATGCAAGATGCAACCACTATCAAACTGCCATGTTAAAAGCGTCCAATCAGGAGTGACTGATGCGGGATACACAACAGCAGTACTTTGATGTAAGAACATGGTATGATAGATAGATGCGGTGTATTCTAGACAAAGAAAGCCATGTCATATGCACATGTATAACGTATAAACTCAACAGGTGCAATTTAATCAAAATAGAAGAAATACAGGCTAGACAACATATGCAACATGAAACCAATTATCACACTTTCAACTTAGAGCAAGCACCTGTGATGGTGGAGTACGGGAGATGAACTCATCATGTAGACTTAGGACTTCAACTTCATTAGCAATAGCAGTGGCAAATCTAGAGAGTCTCTGTTTGCGTCGGTGCGGAGGACCACCAACATCCCCTAACTTACTCTTTTCCTTCCTATTTTCTGATATTGCCTTATGAAGTCAAAACCACAAGAAGATGAATAAAATTAGCTCTGCATAACTGGTTGATGCATGATACAGACGAACACTACTTTGATGTAAGGCAAGCGCAGGATAGGAGGATGGAAAAAAAGACAGCATTTCTTATTCACACATACGATAGGAGGATGGAATATGTATGAAAAAATAGTAAGCGGAAGGCATTTCAACAAAATTAGAAGAAATGAAAGCTAGGCACCATATGAATATGCAACCAATATCACTCTATCAGGTAAAAAGTGTCTCGTCATAAGTGCCATTTCAAGAAATTAGAAACAGTACAAGCTAGAAGACAATGCAAGATGCAACCTACATCACAGTCCCAAGTTAAATGTGTCTTATGGGTAAGTGATCATTGCAGGTATAAGTTGTAAGCTACGCAGATGCAATTCAACATAATCAGAAGCAATACAAACTAGACATCATACGGAAAACGCAACCACGTATAACAGTTCCAAGTAAGAGCAAGCACCTGTGATGGTGGAGTAGGGGAGATGTGCTCATCATGTACACGTATGTTCTAGAAACAGGAACACGTGTCATATTCACAGGCATTATGTGTAAAGTAAGCATATGCAATTCAAGTTAGAAGCAATACAAGCTAGATATCATACGCAACATGCAACCACATATAATAGTGTCAAGTTAGAGCAAGCACCTTTGATGGTGGAGTAGGGGAGATGTGCTCATCATCTACACAGCTACGTTGACTGTCCAGCCTTGTGTTGTCTTGTGAATCTTGTTGGGAGGATGGCAGAGTAGAATCTGTAGAGACCCCCTGTTTGAGTTGCTCCGAAGGACCACCATCATCCACTGCCGGACTAATTTCCTTCAGCTGTAATGATTTTGCATTGTGAAGTCAAACCGATAAGAAAAAGGAATAAAATTTGCTCTTCAGAACTCATTCATGCATGATACTGACGAACACTACTCGGATGAAAGGCAAACACATGATGCGAGGATGGAATATGTATGAAAAATAGGATGGTGTGACATATTCACACCTATGATGTGGTAACTAAGCAGAAGGCATTTCAACAAATTAGAAGCACTGCAAGCTATACACCATATGAAAGATCCAACAAATTAGAAGCAGTACATGCTAGAACTCATATGCAAGACACAACCAATATCACAGTGGCGACTTAAAGGTGCCTTATCATAAGTGACTGATGCGGGATATGCAAGAATAGTAGTCTGATGTAGAAACAGGAACACGTGTCATATTCATAGGCATTATGTGTAAAGTAAGCAGATACAATTCAACAAAGTTAGAAGCAATACAAGCTAGACATCATACGCAACATGCAACCACATATAATAGTGCCAAGTTTGAGCAAGCACCTGTGATGGTGGAGTAGGGGAGATGTGCTCATCATCTACACAGCTACGTTGACTGTCTAGCCTTGCGTTGTCTTGCGAATCTTGTTGGGAGGATGGCGGAGTAGAATCTGTAGAGAACCTCCGTTTCAGTTGCTCGGAAGGACCACCATCATCCAATGCCTTGCCAATTTCCTTCAGCTTTATTGATTTTGCATTGTGAGGTCATACCGACAAGAAAAAGGAATATCATTCGCTCTTCAGAACACATTCATGCATGATACTGACGAACACTACTCTGATGAAAGGCAAAGTCATGATACGAGGATGGAATATGTATGAAAAAATGGACGGCTTGACATATTCACACCTATGATGTGGTAACTAAGCAGAAGGCACTTTAACAAATTAGAAACACTGCAAGACACCATATGGAAGGTGCAATCAATATCACTCTGCCAAGTTAAAACTGTCTCGTCATAGGTGGCGTTCATCAAACTAGAAGCAATACATGCTAGAAATCATATTCAAGACGCAAACCAATATCACACTGCCAACTTAAAGGTGTCCCATCATAAGTGACTGATGCAGGATACACAAGAAGAGTAGTTTCATGTAAGAACATGGTGTGATAGACAGATATAGTATGTACCAAAAATAGGAAAGTGTGTCATATTCACATGTATCATGTGTACGCTAAGCAGATGCAGTTTACACTAATTAGGAGCAACACGAGCTAGACACCATAAGCAACATGCAACCAGATATCACACTGCAAGTTAGAGCAAGCACCTTGGATGGTGGAGTAGGGGAGCGGAGACTTGGACCTTCTAATGCACTATCAGTACAAGGAGAATCGGTACAGATGCTCCATTTACGTTGCTGCAGAGGACCACCATCATCGCCTTCCTTACTCTTTTCCTTCCTCTTTCTTGATTTTGCCTTGTCAAGTCAAACCCACCAGAAAAATGAATAAAATTTGCTCTTCAGAACTCATTGATGCATGATACTGACGAACACTACTTTCATGTAAGGCAGCCGCATGATAGGAGGATGGAATATGTATGAAAAGCAGGACGGCGTGACATATTGACATGTATGATGTATAAAGTGTAAACTAAGCACAAGGTGCTTGAACTTGTTAGAATCTATGCAAACTAGAAACCATATGAAAGATGAAACCAATATCACTCTAGCAAATTAAAAGGGTGCCCTAACAAATGTATTTAACCAAATTAGAAGCAATACATGGCAACAGGCTAGAAATAATATGCAATATGCAACGAATAAAGGTGACTCATCGTAAGTGATTGATGCAGGATACAGAAGAGAGGTAGTTTCATGTAAGAACAAGGTTACCCTAATTAGAAACTAAGCAGATGCAATTTACCCTAATTAGAAGCATTACAAGCTAGACACCGTATGCAACATGCAACCACATATCACACTGCGAAGTTAGAGCAAGCACCTATGATGGTGGTGTAGGGGAAGCACGGTCTTCAGGTACAGAGCTACGTTCAATATCTTCATTTAGGCTTGCTGTTTCTTGAGAATCATGTGGAGAGGATGAAATTGCATTCTTTATAAGAGTATTGTGTCTCATATTAACCCACGCGCGTGACTGTCTCATCATAAGCGATAGACGCAGGATACACAAGAACAGTAGTTTGATGTAAGAACATGGTGTGATAGGCAGATGTAGTATGTACCAAAAACAGGAAGGCGTGTCATATTCACATGTATTATGTGTAAGCTAAGGAGATGCAATTTAACAAATTAGGAGCATTGATGAGGGATACACAAGAAAAGTAGTTTGATGTAAGAACATGGTTGATAGAAAGACATAGTATGTACCAAAAACAGGAAGGCATGTCATATTCACAGGTATAATGTGTTAACTAAGCATATGCAATTTACCGTAATTAGAAGCATTACAAGGTAGACACCATATGGAACATGCAACCACATATCACACTGCCAAGTAAGAGCAAGCACCTGCGATGGTGGTGTGGGGGAATTGCGGTGATCAACTAGAGAGCCACGTTGACTATCTTCATTTAGCCTTGTTGTTTCTTGAGAATCATGTGGGGAGGATGACACTGCACTCTTTAAACGAGTAGGGCGTCTCACAGTAACCCACTCGGGTGACTGTCTCATCATAAGTGATTGACGAGGGATACAAAAGAGCATTAGTTTGATGTACGGACATGGTTAATAGACATATGTAGTATGTATCAAAAACAGGAAGGCATGTCATTATCAAAGGTATTATGTGTAAGGTAAGCAGATGCAATTCAACCAAATTGGAAGCAATACAAGCTAGACGCCATATGCAACATGCAACCACATTTGACAGTGCGAAGTTAAAGCAAGCACCTGGGATGGTTGTGTGTGGCAATTGAGATCATCAACTGCAGAGCTGTGTTTACTGTCTCCAACTACTGACACTGCACCCATCAGAGCGCTGAAATGCTTAGTGCTTATCTTCGAATTACACTGGAGTGACTTCTGTCTTTTCTTTTCTGCATTCATCAACACTGCGTCAGAGTCTGAAATACCCATGCATAAAAAAACAATAGTGTGAGTATGGGTGAAGTGTGTGCACAATTAGTATAGTGTAAAGGTAGAAGATAGCGGGTCGGTGAGAAATAAATGACGGGAGACATATGATAGCTCTACAACATGCATGGCACACTAAATTACTACAGGATTCTATGAAAATGACAGTCGACTAAAAGCAAATAGGTCAGTCCATTTTTTCTGCACCGTTCGATGTACAAAGAACAGGCAGATCGCCTTCATCTACCTCCAGCCAGTCAGTGTTGACGATCTTCCTCGAAACGCCAGCAACCACCGGCCCAGTATTCCTCCGCTGCCTGCGCCCTCCCCTCGACCTCACCGCACCGCCGTGCTTGGCACCCCCCCGGCCATCCATTCAAGCCCCGCCGACCTCCAGATCGGGTGCAAGCAGCTCCTGTGCCCCACACCCCTATGATAGACACCGATGCGCCACTTCCCCGGGGAACAGGCGGACTAGGTGCTCTGTGCACCTAAGCGGGTGCTGCTTCTTTTAATTGCGGTTCGACTGACCCTAAATTGAAATCCAGGTGGGCTACTGACCTCTAGCAAAGGTGAAATAGTAAAAGGGAGGAAACCTTGTGCATTTAGTATCACGAAGAAGATGCAGTAAGAAGCGCTCAACTAGTTTCTTTTGGGGGATCAATACGATGTGAGCGGAGACGTAAGATTTGCACGAATAAGGGAAGAGGAGTACCTCTTTCTGCTGGCAGTGCTGTGTCCTCCTTCTATTTTTCTGACGATCTTCTTGTTGTTCGCCGGAAACCAGAATTTGTGGAGGACGGTGCAGCCTTGGACGAACCCATGGCCAAGTTGTTGAGTGTGGTGCGGTGGCCGTCTGTCGGCGACGGGGAAGTAGATCCAAGGCGGCGAACAACGGTGTAGCGGGAACAGCTCCGGTGCAGTGGACGGTTGCGTCAGTGGAGCCGCAGCATTGAGGGCAGGACGGTGTGGTCGGAGTGGTTCTGGTATGGCGCACGTCGGCATCGGCGTCGTGGAGGCAGCTCTGCCTCGGCTTTAGCTGCTAAGTCATTGAGGGCATTGCAGTTGCGGTTGCGTTGGACGACGACGTCGGGGTACCGGCTCCAGCGTGATGGAGGAGGGCGGTGGTTGATTGGCCGCTATGGGGTGGAGGACGGAGGAGGCTGGAGTTTCACGGCTGGTGGAGAGGGCGTTTTCATGCCCACAGAGTATGAATGGGGAAACGGAGGGAGGCGGGGAACTAAGGGGGGGACAATGTTTCGGTTTGGGACGCGCTATTTTGAAATTTGGGGAAAGTTACAAACTTTGCCCCCATCTAAAATTTCGGACATATTGCGGGTTGGGGGTAGGACAGTCATGTCAGGTGTCCCAAATGTGAGCGGGATAGATTTCGGCCGAGCGCATGGGTAGGCGCCCACGATATATGAATGCTTCTCGGAGGCGGTTGAGACTGGCGTCTTGGTGAAGTTACAAACCTACCCCGGTTTAGACCTTTGGACATCGGGCCGATAGGCTACACGGGCCAGAGTCAGGATAGTAATTTCCTACCACCAAAACATTAGTCTCGCGCGGTTTTGGGTGACCAGAGGCCTATTTGGCACTTCGTTCAACATTTGGGAGCAGAAGCATTAACGTTTTCGGTTCTCTTGAATTGAACTTTCAGGATTTGTCAAACTTCACAAATCTTTACTCTTGAAAATCCTAAAGCTATGATTATTTTGGAATGGAGGGGGTACATTTGAATATACGTTGTACACGAGTATATATTAAAAGATATGCAACTTACCGTAGTTCATGCATGGTTCCAGATATAATCTCCTTGGTTGCAAAAAAAGTTAGATATGCGTATGAATATATATAGCATGTTCAAACTCACAACAAAGATTGATGCCCCCTTTCACATCTGATTTAAAAATGCCATTATCTCGGGTTCAAATAGATGAATGCACTTCCTATGAATTCGAATCTTCAAAACCCCTTTATGTTGAATTCGACATGTATTCTATTTCGTAGCTAGCAATTTGGAATGTACCCATGCAAGTGACAAATGTATAAAGTGCTTCACACTAACAACATGGAGTGCATTAATTAATGTTTATATATGAATTGCAAAAGCATCCATTGTCTGTATTTCAAACCGCTCTCACTCTATGGATCGATAATATGAAATAAACACATGCACATGCTAGAATTCAATAGAGTATGGGTGTCTGATAGACCGATTTTCGTCCATACGCAATTTGCAAAATTCATGATCTCATCCAAAAATAATAATGCCATCTATATTTTAATTTAATGTGTAGAACCGCCTTTTACACGTAGATGCACTATGCCTCGCCCCGTTCTCACAAACGCTTTATATATCTCTCTATCTAACGCATAAGTGCACACACTTTATATGCATCGGCATTTCTCTTTCACACATGCTCACAATCTCTCTCAGGGTGTCGGGGTATCTCACGCACATGCTCTCTCTGTTTCTCTCTCTCTCTTTATGACTACTATGTACCACTCTTTTCACTAATCTCAGTTGGAAAACACTATTTCTCTCACATGCATATATACACATGCACGGTCTCTGCTAGCCCTCTATACGCACATATATGTGCCTATGTGTCTCCCGCACACACATTATCTTTAGGCCTCTCTC